>NW_025971579.1:0-10525 GCF_021869965.1 Rhincodon typus
CTTATCTCACTGAAATAAGCATATTAGTGAAACCAGCATCAAAAGTTGAGTCATTTGTTGAATTTGAGATTTTGGTCTTCAGATATGCGTATCTCACGAAAATAATCACGTTTGTCAAAAAAAAATACATGAAAAGTTGAGTCATTTGGTGATGTTGAGATTTTTGAATTCTGAAGTGCTTATCTCACTGAAAATTGCATGTTAGTCAAACAAACATTATAAAATAATTCATTTGGTGAAGTTGAGACATTGGTCTTCTGAAGTGCTTATCTGCGTGAAATATGCATATTAGTCAAAACAACATTATAAGTTGAGTCATTTGGTGAAGTCGAGATTCTTCAATTCCGAATTGTTTATTTCACTGGCGGAAGCCTGTTAGTCAATCCAACATCAAAATATGTTTCATTTGGTGAAGTTCCGTTTTTGTTTCACCGAAGTGCTTATCTCACTGAAAAAATCATGTTAGTCAAACCATCATCAAAACTTGAATCGTTTGGTCAAGTTCAGATTTTGGTCTAGTGAAGAGCTTAACTCGCTCAACTAAGCATTTTATTCCAACCAGCATCAAAACTTGAGTCATTTGGTGAAGTTCAGATTTTGGTTTTCTGAAGTGCTTATCTCACTGAAATAAGCATGTTAGTCAAAATATCATCAAAAATTAAGTCATTTGGTGAAGTTGAGATTTTTGCCTTCAGAAGTTGTTACCTCACTCACATATGCATGTTAATCTGACGAACATGAAAAAATGAATCATTTGTTGAAGTTCAGATTTTGGTCTTCTGAAATGCTTATCTGAGTGAAATAAGCATCTTAGTCAAAACAGCATAAAAAATTAACTCATTTGGTGACTTTGAGACTTTTGATTTCTGAAGTGCTTATCTAACTGAAATAAGCACGTTGTCAAAACAACATCAAACTTGAGTCATTTGGTGAAGCTCAGATTTATGTCTACTGAAGTGCTTAACCCGCTGAAATAAGCATTTTAATCGAAACAGCATCAAAAATTAGGTCATTTTGTGAAGGTGAGATTTTTGCCTTCAGAAGTGCTTATCTCACTCAATTGTGCATGTTAATCAAAACAACATCAAAACTTGAGTCATTTGGTGAATTTTAGATTTTGGTTTTATGAAATGCTTATCTCACTGAAATAAGCATGTTAGTCAAGACAGCATAAAACGTTGAGTGTCTTGTTGAAGTTGAGATTTTGATCTTCGGATATGCTTATCTCACTGAAATAAGCATGTTCGTCAAACCAACATCAAAACTTCAGTCATTTGGTGAAGTTCAGATTTTGGTTTACTGAAGTGCTTATCTCACTCAAATATGCCAATTACCCAAAACAACACCATAAGTTGATTAATTTGGTGAAGTCCAGATTCCTAACTTCTGAAGTGTTTATTTCACTGGAGGAAGACTGTTTGTCTATCCAACATCAAAATTTGATTCATTGGGTGAAGTTCAGATTTTGGTTTACTGAAGTTCTTATCTTGCTGAAATAAGCACGTTCGTCAAAACAACGTCAAAACGTGAGTCATTTGGTGAAGGTCAGATTTTGGTCTCCGGAAGAGCGAAACTCGCTGAAATAAGCATTTTATTCCAAGCCAGCATCAAAAGATGAGTCATTTGGTGAAGTTGTTATTTTAGCCTTCTGAAGTGCTTAAATCGCTGAAATAAGCATGTTAGTCAAACCATCATCAAAACTTGAGTCATTTGGTGAAGTTCAGATTTTGGTTTTCGGAAGTGCTTATCTCACTGAAATAAGCATGTTAGTCAAAACATCATCAAAAATTAAGCCATTTGGTGAAGTTGAGCTTTTTACCTGCAGAAGTTCTTATCTCACTCAAATATGCATGTCAGTCTAACCAACATCAAAACTTGAGACATTTGTTGAAGTTCAGATTTTTGAATTCTAAAGTGCTCATCTCACTGAAGTAAGCATTTTAGTCAGACCAGCATCAAAAGTGGAGTGTTTTGATGAAGTTGCGAATTTGGTTTTCTGATATGCTTATTTAACGGAATAAGCACCATTGTCAAAACACCATCAAAAATGAGTCATTTGGTGAAGTTCATTTTTATGTCTACTGAAGTGCTTAACTCGCTCAAATAAGCATTTTAATCCAAACAGCATCAAAAAATAAGTCAAGTTGTGAAGGTGAGATTTTTGCCTTCAGAAGTGCTTATCTCACTCAAATGTGCATGTTAGTCAAAACAACATTAAAAGTTGAGTCATTTGGTGAAGTTGAGATTTTAGTCTTCTGATATGCTTATCTCGCTGAAATAAGCACGTTTGTCAAAATAAAATCATCAAAAGTTGAGTCATTTGGTGATGTTGAGATTTTTGATTTCCGAAGTGCTTATCTCACTGAAAATAACATGTTAGTCAAACAGACATCAAAAAATAACTCATTTGGTGAAGTTGATGTATTAGTCTTCTGAAGTGCTTGTCTGAGTGAAATATGCATTTTATCAAAACAGCAACAAAAATTAGGTCATTTGGTGAAGTTGAGATTTTTGACTTCTGAAGTGAAATAAGCATTTTAGTCACACCAGCATCAAAAGTTGAGAGTTTTGGTGAAGTTGCGAGTTTGGTCTTCTGATATTGTTATCTGACTGAAATAAGCACGTTCGTCAAAACAACATCAAAAATTGAGTCATTTGGTGAGGTTGAGAATTTAGTCTTCTGACATGCTTTACTCGCTGAAATAAGCATTTTATTCCAACCAGCATCAAAAGTTGTGTCATTTGGTGAAGTTGCGATTTTAGCCTTCTGAAGTGCTTATCTTGCTGAAATAAGCACGTTTGTCAAAACAACATAAAAACTTCTGTCATTTGGTGAAGTTGAGATTTTAATCTTCTGAAGTGCTTAACTCACTGAAATGAGCATGTTAGTCAAACTAACATCAGAAATTTGATTCATTTGGTGGAGTTCAGATTTTGGTTGACTGAAGTTCTTATCTTGATGAAGTAAGCACATTAGTCAAAACAACGTCAAAACTGGAGTCATTTAGTGAAGGTCAGATTTTGGTCTTCTGAAGTGCTTATCTTAGTGAAATAAGCGTGTTAGTCAAAACAGCATAAAAAATTAAGTCATTTGGTGAGGTTCAGATTTTTCACTTCTAAAGTGCCCATCTCACTGAACTAAGCATTTTGGTCAGACCAGCATCAAAAGTTGAGTGTTTTGATGAAGTTGCGATTTTGGTCTACTGATATGCTGATTTAACTGAAATACGCACCTTCGTCAAAACAACATCTAAAATTGAATACTGTGGTGAAGTTCATTTCTATGTCTACTGAAGTGCTTCACTCGCTGAAACAAGCATTTTAATCCAAACAGCATCAAAAATTAAATCATGTTGTGAAGGTGAGATTTTTGGCTTCAGAAGTGCTTATCTCACTCAAATGTGCATGTTAGTCAAAACAACATCAAAAGTTGAGTCATTCGGTGAAGTTGAGATTTTAGTCTTCAGATATGTTTATTTCGCTGAAATAAGCACGTTTGTCAAAAAAAACATCAAAAATTGAGTAATTTGATGAATTTGAGTTTTTGCCTTCAGATGTGCTTGTTACACTCAAATATGCATTAGTGTCAACACAACATCAAGAGTTGAGTCATCTGGTGAAGTTGAGATTTTGATCTTCTGACGTGCTTATCTCAAAGAAATCAACTTGTCATTGAAACCAACATCAAAAACCAACTCATTTGGTGAAGTTGAGGTATTGGTCTTCCGATGTGATTATCTGTGTGTAATAAGGATGTTTGTCAAAACAGCATCAGTAATTAAGTCATTTGATGAAGTTGAAATTTTTTTAAACCTGCAGTGCTTATCTCACTGAAATAAGTATGTTAGTCAAATAAACATCGAAACTTGAGGCATTTTGTGAAGTTCAGATTTTAGACTTCTGAAGTGCTTAAATCGCTGAAATAAGCATGTTAGTCAAGCCATCATCAAAACTTGAGTCATTTGGTGAAGTTCACATTTTGGTTTTCTGAAGTGATTATCTCACTGAAATAAACATGTTAGTCAAAACAGCATTAAAAATTAAGTCATTTGGTGAAGATGAGATTTTCGACTTCTGAAGTGCTTATCTCATTCAAATAAGCATTTCAGTCGAACCAACATCAAAACTTGAGTCATTTGTTGAAGTTCACATTTTGATCTTCTGAAGTGGATATCTGCATGAAATAAGCATGTTAGTCAAAACAACATATAAAATTAAGTCATTTGGTGAAATTGAGATTTTTGACTTCTGAAGTGCTTATCTCAGTGAAATAAGCATTTTGGTCATACCAGCATCAAAAGTTGTGTGTTTTGGTGAAGTTGCGATTTTGGTCTTCTGATATTCTTATCTAACTGAAATAAGCACGTTAGTCAAAACAACATCAAATATTGCATCATTTGGTGAAGTTCAGATTTATGTCTACTCAACGCTTAACTCGCTGAAATAAGCGTTTTAATTCAACCAGAATCAAAAATTAAGTCATTTGGTGAAGTTGAGATTTTAGTCTTCTGATATGCTTATCTCACTGAAAGAAGCACGTTTGTCAAAACAACATCAAAAGTTGAGTGTTTTGGTGCTGTTGAGATTTTTGATTTCTGAAGTGCTTTTCTCACTGAAATAAGCATGTTAGTCTAACCAACATCAAAACTTGTGTCATTTGGTGAAGTTCAGATTTTGGTTTACTGAAGTGCTTATCTCACTCAAATATGCAAATTACTCAAAACAACATCATAAATTGATTAATTTGAATTCGAGATTCTTCACGTCTGAAGTGCTTATTTCACTGGAGGAAGCCTGTTAGTCAATCCAACATCAAAATTTGATTCATTTGGTGAAGTTCAGATTTTGGTTTACTGAAGTTCTTATCTTGCTGAAATAAGCACGTTAGTCAAAACAACATCAAAAGTTGAGTCCTTTGGTGAAGTTGAGATTTTTGATTTCTGAAGTGCTTATCTCACTGAAGTAAGCATGTTAGTCAAACCAACATCAAAACTTGAGTCATTTGGTGGAGTTCAGATTTTTGTCTACTGACTTTCTCAACTCGCAGAAATAAGCATTTTAATCCAAACAGCATCAAAAATTAAGTAATTTGGTGAAGTTGAGTTCTTTGCCTTCAGATATGCTTATCTCACTCAAATATGCATGTTAGTCAAAACAACATCAAGAGTTGAGTCATTGGGTGAAGTTTAGACTTCGATCTTCTGACGTGCTTATCTCAAAGAAATCAACATGTCATTCAAACCAACGTCAAAAACCAACTCATTTGGCGAAGTTGAGATATTGGTCTTCCGATGTGATTATCTGAGTGAAATAAGCATGTTAGTCAAAACAACAGCAATAATTAAGTCATTTGATGACGTTGAGATTTTTGAATTCTGAAGTGCTTGTCTCACGCAATTAAGCATGTTAGTGAAATAAACATCGAAACTTGAGTCATTTTGTGAAGTTCAGATTTAGGACTTTTGAAGTGCTTAACTCACTGAAAGAAGCATTTTAATCCAACCAGCATCAAAAGTTGAGTCATTTGGTGAAGTTGAGATTTTTGATTTCTGTAGTACTTATCTCACTGAAATAAGCATGTTAGTCAAACCAACATCAAAACTTGAGTCATTTGGTGAAGTTCAGATTTTGGTTTTCAGAAGTGCTTATCTCACTGAAATCAGCATGTCAGTCAAAATATCATCAAAAATTAAGTCATTTGTTGAAGTTGAGATTTTTGCCTTCAGAAGTTCTTATCTCACTCAAATATGCGTGTTCGTCTGACCAACATCAAAATTGAGTCATTAGTTGTCGTTAAGATTTTAGTCTTCTGAATTGCTTATCTGAGTGAAATAAGTATGTTCGCCAAAACAGCATAAAGAATTAATTCATTGGGTGAAGTTCAGATTTTTGACTTCTGAAGTACTTATCTCACACAATTAAGCATGTTAGTGAAATAAACATCGAAACTTGAGTCATTTTGTGAAGTTCACATTTTAGAACCTAGAACACAGAACATTACAGCGCAGTACAGGCCCTTCGGTCCTCGATGTTGCGCCGACCTGCGAAACCAATCTGAAGCCCATCTAACCTAAACTATTCCATTATCATCCATATCTTTATCCAATGACCATTTAAATGCCCTTAAAGATGGCGAGTCTACTATTTTTGCAGGCAGGGCATTCCACGCCTTACTACTCTCTGAGTAAAGAACCTACCTCTGACATCTGTCGTATATCTATCACCCCTCAATTTAAAGCTATGTCCCCTTGTGCTAGCCATCACCATCCGAGGAAAAAGGCTCCCACTGTCCACCCTATCTAATCCTCTGATCATCTTGTATGTCTCTATCAAGTCACCTCTTAACCTTCTTCTCTCTAATGAAAACAGCCTCAAGACCCTCAGCCTTTCCTCATAAGACCTTCCCTCCATACCACGCAACATCCTGGTAAATCTCCTCTGCACCCTTTCCAAAGCTTCCACATCCTTCCAATAATGCGGTGACCAGAACTGTACGCAATACTCCAATTGCGGCCGCACCAGAGTTTTGTACAGCTGCAACATGACCTCATGGCTCCGAAACTCAATCCCTCTACCAATGAAACCTAACATAATGTACGCCTTCTTAACAACGCTATCAACCTGGGTGGCAACTTTCAGTGATCTATGCACATGGACACCGAGACCTTTCTGGTCATTCACACAACCAAGAATCTTACCATTAGCCCAGGACTCTGTATTCCTGTTACTCCTTCCAAAGTGAATCACCTCACACTTTTTCTGCATTAAACTCCATTTGCCACCTCTCAGCCCAGCTCTGCAGCTTATCTATGTCCCTCTGTAACCTGCAACATCCTTCCGCACTATCCACATTTTGGTTTTCTGAACTGATTATCTCACTGAAATAAGCATGTTAGTCAAAACAGCATGAAAAAAAATAAGTCATTTGGTGAAGTTGAGATTTTCGACTTCTGAAGTGCTTATCTCATTCAAATAAACATTTCAGTCGAACCAACATCAAAACTTGAGTCGTTTGTTGAAGTTCACATTTTGATCTTCTGAAGTGGATATCTGCGTGAAATAAGCATGTTAGTCAAAACAACATATAAAATTAAGTCATTTGGTGAAATTGAGATTTTTGACTTCTGAAGTGCTTATCTCAGTGAAATAAGCATTTTGGTCATACCAGCATCAAAAGTTGAGTGTTTTGGTGAAGTTGCGATTTTGGTCTTCTGGTATTCTTATCTAACTGAAATAAGCACGTTAGTCAAAACAGCGTCAAAACTTGAGTCACTTGTGAAGTTCAGATTTTGGTTTGCTGAAGTGCTTATCCACTCAAATATGCACATTACTCAAAACAACATCATAAGTTGATTAATTTGGTGAAGTCGAGATTCTTCACGTCTGAAGTGCTTATTTCACTGGAGGAAGCCTGTTAGTCAATCCATCATCAAAATTTGATTAATTTGGTGAAGTTCAGATTTTGGTTTACTGAAGTTCTTATCTTGCTGAAATAAGCACGTTAGTCAAAACAACATCAAAAGTTGAGTCATTTGGTGAAGTTCAGATTTTGGTCTACTGAAGAGCTGAACTCGCAGAAATAAGCACTTTATTCCTGGACAGCATCAAAAGATGAGTAATTTGGTGAAGTTGAGATTTTTGCCTTCAGAAGTCCTTATCTCACTGAAATATGCATGTTAGTCTGACCAACATGAAAACTTGAGTCATTAGTTGAAGTTCTGATTTTGGTCTTCTGAAGTGCTTATCTGTGTTAAATAAGCATGTTACTCAAAGGAGCATAAAAAATAAAGCCATTTGGTGAAGCTGAGATTTTTGACTTCTGAAGTGCGTATCTCACTCAAATATGCATGTTAGTCAAAACAACATCGAAAGTTGAGTCATTTGGTGAAGTTGAGATTTTGATTTCTGACGTGCTTATCTCAAAAAAATCAACATGTCATTCAAACCAATCAAAAACCACCTGATTGGTGAAGTTCAGATATTGGTCTTCTCATGTGATTATCTGAGTGAAATAAGCGTGTTAGTGAAAACAGCATCAATAACTAAGTCAGTTGATGAAGTTGAAATTTTAGAATTCTGAAGTGCTTATCTCACGCAAATGAGCATGTTAGTCAAATAAACAGCGAAACTTGAGTCATTTTGGACTTCTGAAGTGCTTAACTCGCTGAAAGAAGCATTTTAATACAACCAACATCAAAAGTTGAGTCATTTGGTGAAGGTCAGATTTTGGTCCTCTGAAGTGTTTATCTGAGTGAAATAAGCATGTCAGTGAAAACAACATCAATAACTATTCATTTGTTGAAGTTGAGATTTTTGAATTCTCAAGTGCTTATCTCACACAAATGAGCATGTTCGTCAAATAAACATAGAAACTTGAGTCATTTTGGACTTCTGAAGTACTTAACTCGCTGAAAGAAGCATTTTAATCCAACCAACATCAAAACTTCAGTCATTTGGTGAAGGTCAGATTTTGGTCTCCAGAAGAGCGAAACTCGCTGAAATAAGCATTTTATTCCAAGCCAGCATCAAAAGATGAGTCATTTGGCGACATTGCGATTTTAGCCTTCTAAAGTGCTTAAATTGCGGAAACAAGCATGCTAGTCAAACCATCATCAAAACTTGAGTCATTTGGTGAAGTTCAGATTTTGGTTTTCGGAAGTGCTTATCTCACTGAAATAAGCATGTTAGTCAAAACATCATTAAAAATTAAGTCATTTGGTGAAGTTGAGATTTTTGCCTGCAGAAGTTCTTATCTCACTCAAATATGCAAGTTAGTCTAACCAACATCAAAACTTGAGTCATTTGTTGAAGTTCAGATTTTGGTCTTCTGAAATGCTTATCTTGGTGAAATAAGCATGTTAGTCAAAACAACATAAAAAATTAAGTCATTTGGTGAAGTTCAGATTTTTGACTTCTAAAGTGCTCATCTCACTGAAATAAGCATTTTAGTCATATCAGCAGCAAAAGTTGATTGTTTTGATGAAGTTGCGATTGGGTCTTATGATATGCTTATCGAACTGAAATAAGCATGTTAGTCAAAACAACATCAAAAATGGAATCATTTGGTGAAGTTCAGGATTATGTCTGCTGAACTTCTTAACTCGCTGAAATAAGCATTTTAATCCAAACAGCATCAAAAATTAAGTAATTTTGTGAAGATGAGATTTTCGACTTCTGGACTGCTTATCTCATTCAAATAAGCATTTCAGTCGAACCAACATCAAAACTTGAGTCATTAGTTGAAGTTCTGATTTTGGTCTTTTGAAGTGCTTGTCTGAGTTAAATAAGCATGTTACTCAAAAGAGCATAAAAAATAAAGCCATTTGGTGAAGTTGACTTCTGATGTGTGTATCTCACTCAAATATGCATGTTAGTCAAAAAATCATCGAAAGTTGAGTCATTTGGTGAAGTTGAGATTTTGGTTTCTGACGCGCTTATCTAAAAAAAAACAACATGTCATTCAAACCAACATGAAAAACCAACTGAATTGGTGAAGTTTAGATACTGGTCTTCTCATGTGATTATTTGAGTGAAATAAGCGTGTCAGTGAAAACAGCATCAATAAATAAGTCATTTGATGAAGTTCCTATTTTTGAATTCTGGAGTGCTTATCTCACACAAATGAGCATGTTAGTCAAATAAACATCGAAACTTGAGTCATTTTGGACTTCTGAAGTGCTTAACTCGCTGAAAGAAACATTTTAATCCAACCAGCATCAAAAGTTGAGTCATTTGGTGAAGTTGAGATTTTGATCTTCTGACGTGCTTACCTCAATGAAATAAGCACGTCTTTGAAACCAACATCAAAAACTAAATCGAATCAGAGATAGTAGGAACTGCAGATGCTGGAGAATCCGAGACAACAAGGTGCAGGGCTGGATGAACACAGCAGGCCAAGCAGCATCATAGGAGCAGAGAGGCTGACGTTTCGGGCCTAGACCCTTCATCAGAAAAGGGGGAGGGGAAGGGGGTTTTGAAATAAATAGGGAGAGAGTGGGAGGCGGACAGGTCAAGGGGGCGGGATGAGGTTGGTCGGTAGGAGATGGAGGTGCGGCTTGGGGTGGGAGGAGGGGATAGGTGGGAGGAAGAACAGGTTAGGGAGGCAGGGACGAGTTGGACTGGTTTTGGGATGCGGTGGGGGGAGGGGAGATTTTGAAACTTGTGAAATCCACATTGATACCATTGGGCTGCAGGGTTCCCAAGCGGAATATGAGTTGCTGTTCCTGCAACCTCCTCTTCTGAACCTCTTCTGAAATGCTTATCTCGCTGAAATAACCATTTTAATACAACCAGCATTAAAAATTAAATCATTTGGTGAAGTTGAGGTTTTTGCCTTCTGAACTGCTTCAGTCGCTGAAATTAGCATGTTATTCAAAACAACACCAAAAGTGAGTTATTTGGTGAAGTTGAGATTTTTGACTTCTGAAGTGCTTATCTCACTGAAATAAGCATATTAGTGAAACCAGCATCAAAAGTTGAGTCATTTGTTGAATTTGAGATTTTGGTCTTCAGATATGCGTATCTC
>NW_025971580.1:0-10521 GCF_021869965.1 Rhincodon typus
GAGCTGGGTGTGAAGGGACACCCCTTTAGTAGTGATGTCAGTGTGTGTGTCTGTGAGCTGGGTTTGAAGGAACACTCCTTTAGTCTTGATTTCAGTGTCTGTACACCAGGGTCTGAAAGCCCACTCTTTCGAGTGATTTCAGAGTATGGGAGGCACTGATTGAGAAGGAATGTTACTTTACGTGTGAGTCTGTGTTGATTATTTTTTCATCATATTTATTTAACAGACGTGTGCCAAGTTATGTATGACTGATTCCAAGTCTAGTCCCACTGCAGCTCACGTGCATGGATTCTTTACAAACCTCTCTGTAGATGTGGCAGGACTGGTGTAATCATTAGCTCTGACATATATTGCTGAGGAATTCTACAACATAGGGCGATATCAGATTGCGATTCTTCATTGAAATTGAAGGCATAATAATATGCCGACATTTGGCAAGCATACTAAGAGTGAAGCGTCACAGATTGAACCAATTGTAGAGAGCTCTGCAGCTGACTGTGAGACATTCATTGCCATATGGCATGTAAAAGTGCATGTATCTCAGTGTCAGTTCCTCCACATACACAGCAGGTAAAAGACTCCTGTCTGGTGCTTACAGTCTGTGTCTCTCTCACTGTCAGCTCCTGTACAGATACAGTAAGAAACAGTGTGTAAGTGTAAGTGATTGACTCCTGTCTGTTACTGTACAGTCTGTGTGTATCTTAGTGTCATTTCCTGTGGGAGGTGATGGCCTCGCGGTATTATCGCCGGACTGTAAATCTAGAGACCCAGATATTGTACTGGGGACTCGGGTTCAACTCCCACCATGGCAGATTGTGGAATTTGAATTCAATAAAATATCTGGAATTAAGAATCTAATGGTGACCATGAATCCATTGTTGATTGTTGGAAAAACCCATCTGGTTCACCAATGCCCTTTAGGGAGGGAAACTGCCATCCTTACCTCGTCTGGCCTTCATGTGACTCCAGACTCCCAGCAATGTGGTTGGCTCTGGACAATTCGGGATGGGCAATAAATGCTGCCTGGACAGCGATGCTCTCATCCCATTAATGAATTTTTTAAAAAGTGCAAGTGATTGATTCCTGTCTGTTACTGTACAGTCTGTGTGTGTCTCAGTGTCACCTCCTGTACAGATACAGTAACACACTATGTAAATGCAAGTTACTGACTCCTGTCTGGTATTGTACAGTCTGTGTGTGTCTTAGTACAGGTACAGGATAAAGGGGAATGATTCACTCCTTCCTGATACTGAGTGAAGAATCTCCTCATCTCAGTCTTAATAGGCAGCTCTTTATTCCGAGCTTATGACCCTGGCCTAGACTAACCTGCCAGAGGAAAGATCCTCTCAACATTCACCTCATCATGTACTGTGGCTATTTTGTAACTTTAAATGGTATCACCTCTTATTCTGCAAAACTCGCAAAATCTCTCCTCCCAGAACAATCTCACCATCCCAGAGATCAATCTGATGCCCTAGAGATAGTAGGAACTGTCGATGCTGGAGAATCTGAGATAACACAGTGTGGAGCTGGATGAACACAGCAGGCCAGGCAGCAGCAGAGGAGCAGGAAAGCTGTCGTTTCGGGTTGGGACCCTTCTTCAGAAATGGGGGAGGGGAAGGGCTCTGAAATAAATAGAGAGAGCAGGGTGCGGTGATAGCAGGTAGATAGTGGAGCAGATAGGTGGGAGAGAAGACGGACAGGTCAAGGAGGCGGGGATGAGAGGGGGAGCTGGTCTTGGGATGAGGACAGGGGTGGGGAAATTTTGAAGGTAGTAAAGTCCACGTTGGGACTTCCAAGGCGGAATATGAGGTTCTGCTCCTCCAGTTTCCAGGTGGCATTGTTGCAACACTGGAAGAGGCCTAGGAAGGACATGTTGTCCAAGGAGTGGGAGGGGGAGTTGAAGTGGTTCGCGACTGGGAGGTGTTGTCGTTTGTCGCGAACCGAGCGGTGGGCTACCGCTGCCAACATCGAGGACGCTCCGCCCACCGTTGACGCCGCTCCGCTCACCGCCCCTACAGCCAGCAGCCCTGCTGGGTCTTCACCTTCCCCCCCAGACCCCACCCCCCCTCACTGAGGACGAACGGTCAGTCCTCAGTAAAGGGCACAACTTTATCCCCCTCCACCCGAACATCAACGAATACCGCTCACGCCTGGACGTTGTACAGTTTTTCCGCTGCCTCTGCCTCCGCGTTTACTTCTTTAATCGTGAGCCTAACCCTCCCTCTACTGACCCTTCTCCTGCCTCCAACACACCCCCTCCTCCTGGACACCACCCCAAGGCCTCCTACCCTCCCCCGACCTCTTCATCTCCAACTGCCGTCGAGATATCAATCGCCTCAACCTCTCCACCCCTCCAACCTCTCCCCCGCAGAACATGCAGCCTCTGCTCCAATCCCAACCTCACCATAAAACCCGCGGACAAGGGAGGCGCAGTTGTGGTATGGCACACTGACCTCTACATTGCCGAGGCCAGGCGCCAACTCTCTGACACCTCCTCCTACCGCCCCCTTGATCATGATCCTACCCCCGACCACCAAAACATCATCTCCCAAACCATCCACAACCTCATCACCTCAGGTGACCTCCCACCCACAGCCTCCAACCTCATTGTTCCCTAACCCCGCACCGCCCGCTTCTATCTCCTTCCCAAAATCCATAAACCCGACTGCCCTGGCTGACCCATTGTTTCCGCCTGCTCCTGCCCCACCAACTTATCTCCAATTATCTCGAGTCTACTTTCTCCCCCTGGACCAGGAACTCCCCACCTACGTCCGGGACACCACCCACGCCCTCCACTTCCTCCAAAACTTCCGATTCCCTGGTCCTCAACACCTCATCTTCACCATGGACGTCCAGTCCCTATATACTTGCATTCCCCATGCAGATGGCCTAAAAGCCTTCGACTTCTTCCTTGCCCGCAGGCCCAACCAGTCCCCCTCCACTGATACCCTTATCTGCCAAACCAAACTTGTCCTTACCCTTAACAAATTCTCCTTCAATTCCTCCCACTTCCTACAGACCAAAGGGGTGGCCATGGGTACCCGCATGGGCCCAAGCTATGCCTGCCTCTTTGTAGGTTACGTGGAACAATCCCTCTTCCGTACCTACACTGGCCCTAAACCCCACCTCTTCCTCCGTTACATTGATGACTGTATCGGCGCCGCCTCGTGCTCCCACGAGGAGCTCGAACAGTTCATCCACTTCACCAACACCTTCCACCCCAACCTTAAGTTCACCTGGACCATCTCTGATACCTCTCTCTCCTTCCTGGACCTCTCTGTCTCCATCTCTGGTGACCACCTCGAAACTGATATCTATTTCAAGCCTACTAACTCCCACAGCTACCTAAACTACACCTCCTCTCACCAACTTTCCTGCAAGAATGCTATCCCCTATTCTCAATTCCTTCGCCTCTGCCGCATCTGTTCCCAAGATGAGGCGTTCCACTCCCGGACATCCGAGATGTCCTCGTTTTTCAAGGACCGCAATTTCCCCTCCTCAGTGGTCGAAAACGCCCTCGACCGCATCTCTCGCGTTTCCCACACCTCAGCCCTCACACCCCCTCCCCGCAATAACAACAAAAACAGAATCCCCCTTGTCCTCCTGTATCACCCCATTAACCTCCATCATTCTCCGCCACTTCTGCCACCTGCAATCTGACCCCACAACCAAAGATATATTTTCCTCCCCATCCTTATCTGCCTTCTGGAGGGACCGCTCTCTCTGCGACTCCCTCAACCGCTCCACACTCCCCACTAGCCCCACCACCCCCGGCACCTTTCCCTGCAACCGCAGGAGGTGCTACACCTGCCCCTACACCTTCCACCTCACCTCCATCCCAGGCCCCAAAAAAACCTTCCATATTACACAGATGTTCACCTGCACATCTGCTAATGTGGTCTATTGTACTCGCTGTTCCCGATGTGGCCTCCTCTACATCGGGGAGACAAAGACGAGGCTCGGAGACCGCTTTGTGGAACACCTACGCTCGGTTCGCGACAAACGACTACACCTCCCAGTTGCGAACCACTTCAACTCTCCCTCCCACTCCCTGGACAACATGTCCATCCTGGGCCTCCTCCAGTGTCACAACGATGCCACCCGGAAACTGGAGGAGCAGCACCTCATGTTCTGCCTTGGGAGCCTACAACCCAATGGTCTCAATATGGCCTTTACGACCTTCAAAATCTCCCACCCCCAACCTCATCCCAAGACCAGACCGCCCCCGCTCCCCCATCCCTACCTCCTTGACCTGTCTGACTTCTCTTCCACCATCTACTCCTCCCACCTCACTGACCAACCCCACTCCCACTTCCTCCCTACACTCGCCTTTACTAGCTTCATCCCTGCCTCCTTGACCTGTCCGTCTTCTCTCCCATCCTATCCGCTCCACTATCTACCTGCTATCACCGCACCCCGCTCTCTCTATTTATTTCAGAGACCCCTTCCCCTCCCCCATTTCTGAAGAAGGGTCCCGATCCGAAACGTCAGCTTTCCCGTTCCTCCGATGCTGCCTGGCCTGCTGTGTTCCTCCAGCTCCACACCTTTTAATCTGATGTCCTACTTCTGTTTCACCCTGTTTATGGCAACCATACTTTTCCTTAGATAGGGAAACCAACCCTGTACGTTATACACCTTGTGCAGTCTCACTAGGGCTCCATACAGCTGCAAGACTTAATGTGGATGCTTGTGGATAGCTCAAGTGTAGTCAATGAGACTGGTGAGCAACAGACACTGGTTACTGTGGTGACATTAGGACAATAACTGAGAGCTGTGTGTTAAATATTCCTGCATACAAGGTGTTCAGGAAAGATACTAAAGGAAGAAAAGGAAGACGGGTGGAACTATCAACATCCTGGAGTTATCTTTGACCAGAAACTCAACTGGACTCACCATATAAACACAGCGGCTACAAGAGCAGCTCAGAGACTAGGAATACTGCAGCGAGTAACACACTTCCTGACTCTTCAAAGTCTATCCCACCATCTACAAGGCACAAGTCAGGAGTGTGATGGGATACTCCCCACTTGCCCTGGATGGGTGCAGCCCCAACAACACTCAAGGAGCTTGACATCATCCAGGACAAAGCAGCCCCCGCTCGATTGGCACCACATCCACAAACATCCCACTCCCCCCCCAACCACCGACGCTCAGTCACAGCAGTGTGTACCATCTACAAGATGCGCTGCAGAAATTCACCAAAGATCCTCAGGCAGCACTTTCCAAACCCATGGCTACTTCCATCCAGAAGGACAAGGCCAGCTGATACATGGGAACATGACCCCCTGCAAGTTCCCCTCCGAGCCACTCACCATCCTGACTTGGAAATATATTGCCGTTCCTTAACTGTCGCAGGGTCAAAATCCTGGAATTCCCTCCTTAAGGGCATTGTGGGTCAGGTGGACTGCAGCAGTTCATAAAGGCAGCTCACAAGCACCTTCTCAAAGGGGCAATTAGGGATGGACAATAAACGCTGGCCCAGCCAGCAACGCCCACATCCCACAAATGAATAAAAGATTGTATTGAATAAGGTGAGCATTGCCAGGCTAGAGAAAGAGGACATTGCAGGGGGTTCAATAACAGAGTCAACTGAGATCTCAGGAATAAGACAGGTGCAATTTCATTGCTTGGTGGCACTTAGTCCTGGGAAAGACGTAGAGGAACAAACTTGTGAGTAAATTACAGAGTGGGATAGACATTATAGAGTAGTCATAAGGGAGGATCTTAATTATCTGATTATAGACTGGGATAGTGTAAAGAGCAGAGAGGGGCAAGTGTTTTTAGACTGTGCACAGGAGAATTTCTGACGCCAATATATATCCGCTCCAACAAGCAAGGAGGCATTGCTAGACCTGGTGCTTAGGAATGAGCTGGGTCAAATAGACCAAGTGTCATTGAGGCAGGAACATTTAGGCAATGGTGATCACAGTATCAAAAGGTTTAGGATGGCGGCGAAAAAGGACACAGAACAATCTAGAGTAAGAGAGCCAACTTCAATTGCTGGCGGAGGGGGTAGATGTTTGTAGATGTGGTGTCCTGGATGGTGTCAAGCTTCTTGAGTGTTGTTGGAGCTGCCCCGATCCAGGGCAAGTGGGGAGTATTCCATCCCACTCCTGACTTGTGCCTTGTAAATGGTGGGACAGGCTTTGGGTGGAGTCAGGAGGTGAGTTACTTGCTGCAGGATTTCCTTGCTTCTGACCTGCTCGTGCAGCCGCTGTATTCATAAAGTTAGGTCAGTTCAGTTTCTGGTCAAAATTGTCAATGTTACATCTTTGTTCAAAAAAAGGGTGTCAAAATAAGCCCAGTCTGAGAGAGTGATCTCAGTGATGGGAAGAAATGGCCATTTAGAACAAAATTAATGGTTACTTGGGCGAATAAAGGAAACAGAGGAAAAAGGGTCAACAGCTAGTAAGGTAGAATCAAAACAGAAGAGTTTGTTTTGGGAGTTAGTATAATTAGTTAATTAACTAAATTAGTTTATAAATGATTTAGATGAGAATATAGAAGGCACATAAGTTTGCAGATGACGCCAAGATTGGTAGTATAGTGGACAGTGAAGAAGGTTATTTAAGATTACAAAGGGATCTTGATCAATTGGGTCAATGGGCTGAGAAGTGGCTGATGGAGTTTAATTTGGATAAATACAAGAATCATAGAATCCCTACAGTGTGGAAACAGGCCCTACGGCCCAACAAGTCCACACCGAACCTCAGAGCATCCCACCCAGACCCATCCCCCTATAACCCACCTAATCTACACCTCCCTGAACACTACGGGCAATTTAGCATGACCAATCGCCTAAGCTGCACATCTTTGGACTGTGGGAGGAAACCGGAGCACCCGGAGGAAACCCATGCAGACACGGGGAGAACGTGCAAACTCCACACAGACAGTCGCCTGAGCTGGAATCGAACTCGGGTCCTGAGGCAGCAGTGCTAATCACTGTGCTACCATACCGCCCAAAGGTATTACATTTTGGTAAAACAAATACTTAACAGTAGGGTCCTGGGTAGTGCTGTAAAACAGAGACCTGGAGGGTTCAGGTACATAATTCTTTGAAGTTTGTGTCACATGTAGACAGGGTAGTTAAGAAGCACACTTGTCTTCACTGCTTTGAGTGTAGGAGTTGGGATGTCATGTTGAGGTTGTACAGGATATTGGTGAGGCCTCTTCTGGAGCACTGTGTCCAGTTCTGGTCTGCCTGTTATAGGAAGAATATTATTAACCCGGACAGGGCTCAGAAGAGATTTACCAGGATGTTGCCGGGAATGGAGGGTTTGAGTTATAAGGAGAGGCTGGATAGGCTGGGACTTTTTTCACTGGGGTGTAGGAGGTTGAGGGGTGACCTTAGAGAGGTTTATAAAATCATGAGGGTTATAGATAAGGTGAATGGCAGGTGTCCTTTCTCTAGGATTGGGCATTTCAAGACTAGGGGGCATATTTTTAAGGTGTGAGGAGAAAGATTTAAAAAAGAGACGAGGGGCAACTTTTTTTACACAGAATGTGGTTCATATGTGGAATGAACTCCCAGAAGAAGTGATGGGTGCAGGTAAAATTATAACATTAAGACATTTGAATAAATACATGAGTGGGAAAGGTTTGGAGGGATACGGGCCAAGCATAGGCAGGTGGGACTAGCTTAGTTTGGGATTATGGTCGGCATGGGCTGGTTGGACCGAAGGGTCTGTTTCCGTGCTCTATGACTCTCTAATAAAAGCATTCAGTGATGTCTGAAAAGATTGCAAAATGTATTTGATCAGGGAAGGCAACATGATAATTGAATCAAGTGGCACTGACGAAGGTTCTCTGGTTTTCATTTACAGTGTGGTTGCTGTGAGAAATTAATTGGAATTGCAATTACAGGGGGAAAGTGCTGTAATGTATGCTGTCAATAGCAGATTCCAGCAGTTACGACAGGAGAAATCCGTGGAAGCCATTGAGAATTCAGCACATTTACAAGTGGAGTGAAGGAAGCCCACTAGCATTACTTGCTTGGTTCAGCTGAGAAATCTCGGAGCTTAAAGAAAGCCCAAGTGTTGTGTCAACTTAGTTAAATAAAATACAAATACTGCGGATGCTGGAAATCTGAAGTAAAAACAGAAAATGCTGGAGAAACTCTAAAGAAAGAAGAGTCTTATTGGACTGAAAACATTCATTCTGTTTCTCTCTCCACAGATACTGCCTGAGTTTCTCCAGCATTTTCTGTTTTAACTCCACCAAAGTGACAATGTCCTTTTGGAGTTCCATACTGTCCTCACAGTTTACAATGCTTCCCCTACATTGAGAACATTCTTCCTGTTTCTAGCCTGTCCGGTCCCATATGTTTCTATGAGATTCCCCACTCATTCTTCCAAATCCCAGTGAGTATAAGCCCAGTCGATCCAGTCTTTCCTCATATGTCAGTTCTGCTATACCGAGAATCAGTCTGGTGAACCTTTGTTGGACTCCCTCATAAACAAAATGTCCTTCTTCAGACTAGGAGACCAAAACTGCACACAGTACTCAAGCTATGGCCTCACCAAGGCTCTGTATAACTGCAGCAAGATACCCCTACTCCTATACTCAAATCCTGTCACTATGAAGGTCATAATGAGAGGATGTCTCCATGTTGCTACTGTCCCTGTTGTGCCATTAGCTATGACTTTTCTCAACTGTGTGAAACTGGCTCCCTGCTAAGCTTCTGTTTACAACCAGTTTAGCACATGGGCATGATATTTTAAATTCATTAGTACTGTGCCACTTAACCTGAAGACAATAAAACTCATGGCCATCCACACTCATCTACACGAACATTCCTTGAAAGATCTGTTTTGGTCACTATGCCCACTAATCTTTAAGAACAGTATGTTCAACACATCATCCTGCACTGGTTAACACACCTCCCTAGGGGAACAGACAGCCCGGTGTGTGTAAACAGGGAGGGGGTGGGTGAAGGGGTTAATCCCCCTCCGATAGGGGAACAGACTGCCCGGTGTGTGTAAATGGGGAGGGGGTGGGTGAGAGGGTTAATCCCCCTCTGATAGGGGAACAGACTGCCCGGTGTGTGTAAATGGGGGAGGGGGGTGAGAAGGTTAATCCCCCTCTAATAGGGGATCATTGTGCTGTGTGTGTGCCTGTGGGGTGCAGAGGGTGAGAGGGTTAACAATTTGCATTGGGAGACACACTGCTCTCATTTTGCCAAAGCTTTGATGAGTTGGACAATTTTGTCAGGAATGCACATTGTGTGTGGATTGCAGTTGATGTCCTGCTGAGATTTCCTGATCTCCCTGTCCCGAGACCAGAGGTGCGCGGGAGGACCGTCGGAGTTGGTGCACTCTCTTCCCAGCTTCAAGAACCTGCGGCGAGCACCGCAGATTCTGGGCAACAGCTTGGTGTCTGGATTCAGCACTGTGAGACTCTTGCCAAGATCTCCCCTTTGAAACTGCAGTCCTCCCTCTTGTTTTCCTTCAGAAATTAACCTCTGATATCTCTCTCTCTCCACCCTATTTATCTCTCACTGCCTAGAGGTTTGGAGGGCAGTGCAGACTGATGCCCGATGTCTTTCTGATTTTGAGTGGGATTCTCCTGGGTTGCGTCTCTGATGCTGTGCGGGCACCTGATCCTGCTTCCCTTGGCACTGGCCGCGATGGGGGACTGCGAGGGCTCTCGGGTCTGGGGTGGGCTGGAGGGGGCGTCGCGGTGCATGGCCAGCTCTGACCTCTCCTGGGAGGGTGCAGCTGTGCCAGGCTGGGTTCCCTCTGTCCCTCTCGGTGGCTCCAGGTCTCGGAAGGAGCGCTCGATCTCCAGGACACGCCACGTGGAGCTGCTGGTGGTGGCAGATTTCAGTCTGTACCAGACGCTGGGCTCCGATATCCGCGAGTACCTGCTGGTGCTGTTCGCTGCGGCTGACCGTCTTTATCGCCACCCGTCCCTGGCCAGCGACGTGCGGCTGGCCGTGACCAGGATCCTGGTGATGCAGCACAGCAGCGAGGGCCCTGAGGTCCTGCAGGAAGCCCAGCAGACCCTGCACAACTTCTGTGAATGGCAGAGGCAGATACGTGCAAGGCCAGAGTGGGCAGGCGAGAAATACGATGCAGCCGTGCTCCTGACACGAGAGGTAGGGACCGTCGTACTGACCACGCACACTCACACACACACACGCACACACTCACACACACAAACGCGCGCGCACACACACACACACATACACACACACACGCACTCATACACACACACACACATGCATACACGCACACACACACAGGCACACAAACGCACACACTCACACACACACACACACACTCACATGCACACACTCACACACACACACACACACTCACACACACATACACACACACACTCACACACACATAAACACACACTTGCATACACACGCACATACACAAACACACACACACTCACACATATACACACACACATGCACACACCCTCACACGCACACACACACTCATACACACACACACTCGCACATACACACACACTTGCATACACACACACACAAACACACACACACACACA
>NW_025971581.1:0-10518 GCF_021869965.1 Rhincodon typus
CTTGGCCTGCTGTGTTCATCCAGCCCTGCACCTTGTTGTCTCGGATTGTCCAGCATCTGCAGTTCCTACTCTCTCTGTTTTAGGGTTTTTTTTACAGGGGGCTCTCTGTTTTAGGGATTATTCACATTGAGCTCTGCTTTTTAGGGTTTATTTACAGTGGGCTGTGTTTTAGGGTTTATTTACAGGTGGCTCTGTGTTTTAGGCTTTATTGACAGGCGGCTCTATTTTTTGGGGTTTATTTACAGGGCGCTCTGTGTTTTAGGGTTTATTTACAGGGTGCTCTGAATTTTAGGGTTTATTTGCAGGGAGTTCGGTGTTTTAGGCTTTATTTACAGGGAACTCTGTTTTAGTGATTATTCACATTGAGCTCTGTTTTTTTGGGTTTATTTACAGTGGGCTGTGTTTTAGGGTTTATTTACAGGTGGCTCTGTGTTGTAGGCTTTATTTACAGGCAGCTCTATTTTTCAAGATTTATTTACAGGGCGCTCTGAATTTTAGGGTTTATTTGCAGGGAGTTCGGTGTTTTAGGCTTTATTTATAGGGGGCTCTGTGTTTTAGGGTTTATTTCCAGGGAGCACTGTGTTTTGGGGTTTATATCCTAGGGTCTTTGTGTTATTGGGGTTTGTTTACAGAGGGCTCTGTGTTTTAGGATTTTTTGGCAGGAGTCTCCGTGTTTTAGTGTTTATTTAAAGGGGGCTCTGTGTTTTAGGGTTTATATCCTGGGGTCTTTGTGTTTTAGGGCTTATTAGAACATAACATAGAACATAGAACAGTACAGCACAGTACAGGCCCTTCGGCCCATGATGTTGTGCCGAACTTTTACCCTAAACCTAAGGTCTATCTAACCTCCACCGCTACCTTATACTATCATCCATATGCCGATCTAATAGCCGCATAAATGCCCCTAATGAGGCTGACTCCACTACCTTCTCCGGCAATGCATTCCACGCCCCGACCACTCTCTGAGTAAAGAACCTACCTCTGACGTCTCCCCGATATCTACCTCCTTTCACTTTAAAACTATGTCCCCTCTTAAAAGCTACCTCCATCCTCGGAAAAAGTCTCTGGCTGTCTACTCTATCTATACCTCTGATCATTTTGTACACCTCTATCAAGTCACCTCTCATCCTTCATCGTTCGAAAGAGAAAAGCCCTAGCTCTCTTAACCTTTCCTCGTAAGACCTTCCCTCCATTCCAGGCAACATCCTGGTAAATCTCCTCTGCACCTTTTCTAATGCTGCCACATCTTTCCTGTAATGAGGTGACCAGAACTGGACACAATACTCCAGATGTGGCCGAACCATGGTTTTGTATAGCTGGAGCATAACTTCACGACTCTTGAACTCAATCCCTCTATTAATGAGAGCTAACACACCATACGCCTTCTTAACAACTCTATCCACCTGGGTGGCAGCTCTCAGGGAACTGTTGAAATGAACCCTAAGATTCCTCTGCTCCTCCACACTGCCAGGAATCCTTCCGTTAACCCTGTATTCTGCTTTCAAGTTTGTCCTTCCAAAATGAATCACCTCACACTTTTCAGGGTTAAACTCCATCTGCCACTTCTCAGCCCAGCTCTGCATTCTATCAATGTCCCTTTGTAACCTAGAACAGCCCTCCGCACTGTCCACACCGTGACCCACCTTTGTATAGTCCGTGAACTTGCTAATCCACCCTTCTACTCCTTCATCCAAATCATTTACAAAGATCACATATAGAAGAGGACCCAGAACAGATCCTTGTGGTACACCACTCGTAACTGAGCACCATGTTGAATATTTTCCGTCCACTACCACCCTTTGTCTTCTAAGGGTCAGCCAATTCTGAATCCAATCTGCCACATTTCCCCCTATCCCACACCCCCTTACCTTCTGCATGAGCCTACCATGAGGAACCTTATCAAATGCCTTACTTAAATCCATGTATACCACATTCACTGCTCCACGTTCATCCACGTGTTTGGTCACCTCTTCAAAGAATTCAGTAAGGTTTGTGAGGCATGATCTACCCCTCACAAATCAAACTGTGCCTTTCCAAGTGATCATAAATTCTATTTCTCAGAGCCCTTTCCAATAATTTTCCCACCACTGACGTAAGACTAACTGGCCTGTAATTTCCAAGGTTATCCCTTTTTTTGAACAAGGGAATGACGTTTGCCTCTTTCCAATCTTCCAGCACTATACCCGTGGACAGTGAGGACGAAAAGATCATCACCAAAGGCCCTGCGATCTCGTCCCTCACTTCCCATAGAATCCTTGGATAAATCCCATCAGGCCTGGGGGACTTATCTATCTTCAACTTCCTCAGAATTCCGAGCACATCTTCTTTACTAACAAACATCAACCTCCTCTAGCCTACCTGCCTGTTTCACAATGTCCTCTTCTACAACTAGGTCCCTCTCAGTTGTGAATACTGAAGAAAGGTATTCATTAAGGACCTCTCCTATCTCTTTAGGCTCTGTGCACAAATTCCCTTTACAATCCTTGATCGGCCGTACCCTTTCTCTGGTCATTCTCTTGTTCTGCACATACGTGTAAAAAGCCTTGGAGTTTTCCTTGATCCTATCCGCCAAGGTTTTCCCATGCCCCCTTATAGCTCTCCTAAGCCCTTTCTTCAGCTCATTCCTGGCTAACTTGTATCCCTCTAGAGCTTTTTCTGTTCCTCTTTTCCTAAACCTTGCATAAGTCTCTTTCGTCCTCTTAACCAGTCGTTCGGCCTCTTTCGAGAACCATGGCTCCCTCACTCGACCGCATCTTTTCTGCCTGCGAGGGACAAACATATCGAGCACATGCAGTATGCATTCCTTAAACAATCTCCACATTTCTGTGGTGATCTTCCCTGACAACATCTGTTCCCAATTTATGTTACCCAGTTCTTGCCTAACTGAATTGTAATTACCCTTCTCCCAGTTGTAAACTTTACCCTGCCGTATGTACCTATCCTTAGCCATGACTATCGTGAAAGAAACAGAGTTATGATCGCTACCGCCAAAATGCTCTCCTACCAACAGGTCTAACACTTGGCCAGGTCCGTTGCCTAGCACCAAATCCAAAGTGGCCTCTCCTTGTGTTGGTCTATCTAGATACTGTGCCAGGAATCCTTCCTGGACGCACTGGTCAAAATCCTCTCCACCTAAACCGTTACAACTAAAAAGTTTCCAATCAATATTTGGAAAGTTGAAGTCACCCATGACTACAAACCTGTGACTTCTGCACCTTTCCAGCATCTGCCTCCCAATCCACTCCTCTACTTCTCTGCAACTATTTGGGGGTCTGTAAAAAAACCCCAACAAAGTGACTGCTCCTTTCTTGTTCCTGACCTCAACCCAAACTGACTCTGTAGACATATCATTCTCAAACTGCCTTTCAGTAGCTGCTATACTCGCCCTGACTAGCAATGCCACTTCCCCCACCTCTTCTTCCACCCTCCCTATTTCTTTTGAAGCATCTAAATCCTGGAACTTCCAACAACCATTCCTCTCCCTGAGTTACCCAAGTTTCTGTAATGGCCACAGCATCGTAGTTCCAAGTACCAACCCATGCTCTAAGTTCATCCGCTTTATTTCTGATACTTCTAGCATTGAAGTATACACACCTCAACCAATCTCGGTGTCCGCAATTACGCTCCATCGACCGCATTTCTTTATAAACCACCTCACCCCCTGTTGTGTCTGTTGGAAGGCCGAATACCTCATCCTCTGAATTATAAATCCGGTTTCCCACTCCCTGCCAAACTAGTTTAAACCATCCCTTACAGTCTAGCAAACCTCCCTCCCAGAATATGTGTCCTTCCGGTTCAGGTGCAACCCATCCTTACTATACAGGTCCCACCTTCCCCAGAATGTGCTCCAATTATCCACATAAAACACAGAGCCTCCTGTCAATAAACCCTAAAACACTGAGACCCCTGTAAATAAAAACCAAAGCACAGAGCCCCCTGTAAATAAACACTAAAAAACAAAGACCCCTTGCAAATCAACCCATTAACACAAAGACCACAGAATATAAACCCGAAAACACAGAGACACCTTTAATTAAACATTAAAACCCAGAGCCTCCTGCAAAAAAAATCAAAAAACACAGAGCCTACTGTAAATAAACCCTAAAACACAGTGCCCCCGGAAATAAATCCCAAAACACAGAGCCCCCTGTAAATAAACCCGAAAAAACAGAGGTCAATGTGAATAATCCATAAAACAGAGAGCCCCTGTTAATAAATCCTAAAACAGAGCCCCTTGTAAATAAAGGCTGAAACCCAGAGCCCCCTGTAAATAAACCCCAAAACACAGAGTCTCCATTAAATAAACAGTAAAACCCGGAGCCTTCTGCAAAAAAAATCCTAAAACACAGAGCCTGCTGTAAATAAACCAGAAAACAGTGTCCCTGGAAATAAATCCTAAAACACAGAGCCCCCTGTAAATAAACCCTAAAACACAGTACACCCTATAAAAACACCCGAGATCAGAGCCCCTTTTTACTAAACCAAAAACATTGTCCTGAAAATGAACCCTAAAAATCCGAGCTCACTTAAAATAAACACTAAAACACAGCGCCTCCTGCAAATAAACCCTAAACCACACAGACCCCTGTAAGTAAACCCTAAAACAAAGTTCTCGTGCAAATAACCGTAATATACGGAGCTCCATGTAAATAAACGCGAAAACACACAGCCCCCAAAAATTAAACCCTAGAATACAGACACCTGTATATAAACTCGAAAAAAAGAGCCTCCTGTAAATAAACGCTAAACACAGAGTCTCTATGACATAAACCCTAAAACGCAGAGCCCCCTGATTGGGAATCACTTAATGGCAGCAGAAATGTTAGTCGCCCGATTGCCGCGTCTGGGTGTTCAGATTTCACTATTGCCGGTTTACTCATTCTTTCATTCAATTTCACGGAAAAGCAATTTTGAGAGTAACTTTTTCAGGGGAACACGGACCCTATTCAATATGTATCTAACAAAGACATGCTAACGCAGAAAACGTGTTTGATGTTCTGCAAGCTGTTCAAATCCTGGGAGACGGTTGCTGAGGACTAATTAATGTTATGGTCTTTCATCGCTTCGGGTGACACGATGGCCGGGATAGTATTGTTCTGAATAGATTAGAAAATTAACACATACTCAGGGATAGGCTCTGATGAAGAAACAGGTCTGTACGCTGTTAGCAACATGGGGCTGTGAAGGGTTAAACCTGTGAAAAGGCAGTGATGGGGTGGAAGGTTAACTTAGTCTGCCTTTAATAGTGAAAATTATGGCCAGATCGCAGTTTTATGAATGAATGAAATGCGGTAATATTAAACATAGTACGCTAGTGAATGGTCAGTAAAGTTATGAATGAACGTGAGCGCGACAGTAGTAATATGGAGCGCTTGTGGGTGCATTTGTAAAGAGTACCTTTAGTTCAACAGTAAATAGGCTTATGATATAATGTCTTTCAAAAACCACAGAAAAGGATATTTTAAGGCGATTGACCCTGCATTACTAAAGACACGCCACCCAGACCCCGGAAGCCTTGCTAAGTGCTAACCGATATGAGTAAGCAGGGCAGACCACCGGATATTCAGGGGCAAAGGTTACAAGATAAGCCAGTGACCACATAAACGAACGGATACCGCCTGTTTGAATCCGACGAGTAAATATGTGATACACAACGATTTGATGTAACTGACTGCCTAGTTAATTGAATTATGAATTTGGTGTAATTAATTTACGGAGCTGATGTAACTGACTGCCTAGACAATTCATTCACAGTCTTGATGTCATTACCGCTTCGTTCGTTGACTTTTTGACTTGGTGTAATCGCCTGCATCGTAACAGTTTGTAGAATTACATGATTACAATGTTAGAAAGTATATTAAAAAAGTGTTGCGCGGGTATTCTGTAGAGTCAGCTCGATCGTCCTGCGTGACGACTTGGAGCTCCTCTCCTTGCTGTAATCGATTGTCGTTGTTCCTGCTGAAGCCTTCACTGTCTTCTTACCTCAGAGAAAAAAGTCACTCTTACATGTTGCAGCACAGTGAGAGGGTGGGAGTGAGAGAGGACCTCATTGTCAGAGGGTCAGAACTGAGGGAGTGCCTCATTGTCAGAGGGTTACTACTGAAGGCCTGCCTCATTGTCAGCGGATCAGTTCCGAGTAAGCGGGGCCTCATTATCACTGTGACAGTGCTGAGAAAGTGCCTTACTGTCACATGGTCAATACTGAGGCAATGCCTCATGATAATAAGGTCAGAAGCTAGAGAATGGCTCATGATTAGGGGGTCACTTGGTATTGCAGCTCGATCAGACGGTCAGTACTGAAGGAGTACTGGACTGTCAGTCCTGAGAGAGGACCTCATTCTCAGAATGCATGTTCTTATCCAGTGCCTCTTTTTAAGAGGGTCAGTACTGTGGGAATGCATCATTATCAGAGGATCAAATTGAGCCGCTACCGCGTCTTAATGGGGTCAGGATTGAGGAAGTGCCACATGTTTAGAGGGTCGGTACTGAGGGAATGCAGTACTGTCAGAAGGTTAGTGCTGAGGGAGGGCTTCATTAGCAGTGTGTCAGTACTGAGGGAGTACCTTATTATCAGAGGCTCAGTTATCAGGGTTATTATCAGAGGCAGTGCCGATTTGACAGGTGGTCAGTTCTTAGCCAGTTTGTCATTGTCAGAGGGTCAGAATTGAGGGAATGCATTAGTAACAGAATGTAACCTCTCACAATGAGTACTGACCTTTAACAAAGATGCACTCCTTCCAGAATGACCCTTAAATCATGTGGCATTCCCACGGTTCTGACCTATCAATCAGGCATTACTTCAGTATTTATCCACTGCACTCTCACAATTCTCACTCTCTGACAGTGCTTCAATGCAGACCCAGTAATTGAGTGGCCCACCCGCAGTTCTGCTTCGGAACTGAACCTCTGACAATCACGCTTAAAACACAGAGTCCTATTTAAACAAACCTTAAAAACAGAGCCTCCTGTAATTATAAAAGCCGAAAGAGCTGCGGGTACTGTAAATCAGGAACAAAACCAAAGTTGCTGGAAAAGCTCAGCAGGTCTAGCAGCATCTATGAAGGAGAAAACAGAGTTAACGTTTCGGGTCCCGGTGAAGGTTCTCCAGACGTGAAACGTTAACTCTGTTTACTCCTTCACAGATGCTGCCAGACCTGATGAGCTTTTCCAGCAACTTTTGTTTTTGCCCCTGTAATTATACCCTCAAATACAGAGTTATGCACGGGCCTCCTAGCAGCAGTTCAGGTTGTGGGACAGGAAATGAATCAGATGATCGAAAAGATAGGTAAGAAAGACGCCATAACCATGATCATGGGGGACTTCACAATGTGCAGATAGACTGGGAAAATCAGGTTAACAGATCTGAAGAAAAGGAATTTGTGGAATGTCTAGCCCACTAAGGACTGGCAATTCTGGATTTGGTGTTATAATGAGGCAGACTGGATAAGGAAGCCAAAGGTGAAGGAACCCCTCAGGTGGTGATCATAATACCATAGAATTCACCCTGCAGTTTGAGAGGGAGGACATTGAATTAGATGTAACAATATTACAATTAAGTAAAGATAACTACAAAGACATGAGGGTGCAGCTGTTAGGGAAGAAAATTGCAGTCCTCATCCAATCTGATTCCAGTTTCACAGCAAGGTGGTTGACTTGTAACTGCAGTTGAGAATGCACAATAAATGTTGGCATAGACATCAATTTTTTAAAAAATTGAGACTAGCCATACTGTTGTACAGTAAGAAACAGGCTTGGGCTGGTAAATGACAATTAATATTTAAATTAAGAAAGTTCCAGTCAGACTATCTCTAACCAACCCCCCTGGAATGCAATCCCTGAATAACATCCTGGTTGCTCCTATTAAATAGAAACTCAACTCGATCATAATGTAGTTAACAAGAGAAGGAAAATAAGAACTCTCAAGTGAGTTGCGATTTCTTCTATTCTCACTTACTGACTCCCAAAGCCTGCCCACCGAGCAGGAACACGAAAGGACATAATCAAATACCCATGGCTGGTTATGATGAGTGTGGCTTCAACAACAGTCAAAAAAGGTGAACACCATCCAAGACAAAATAACCCACTTGATCAGTTCTCCATTCATGAACATATTTATTCACTCTCTCCAAAACCAGTACACAGTGGCAAGAATGTGTACAATCTACAAGGTGCACTGCAGAAACTCCCCAGGGTTCTTTCAACAGCACCTTCTAAACCTCATAGTCTCTACTAAGTACAACAACAAAGACAGAAGATATATGGAGTCAACAAGGGAACAGATCTTGGACCTGGTAATGGGGAATGAGGCAGGTTTAATAAAGTAATAAAGTTTAGAGTAAAAGATTCCCTAAAAAGTAGTGTTCAGAACACGAAAAGAATTTAATATTCAGTTTGCGGGTGAGAAACTTGGCTCGGAAAAAAGTGTATTTTACTTAAAGAGAATTAGAATGAAATGAGATAGAGTTAGCTAAAGTGGATTTTGTGGATAGATTAGCAGGAAAGAGCAGTACTCAATCTGTGGCAGACATTCAGGAAGGAAATCATGGCTCTCAGCAAAAATATATTCCAAGAAGGAGAAAAGGTTCTAAGAGAGAGACGAACCAACCAGGGCTAACCAAGGAAGTATAAAATTGAAAGGAAATGCATATAAGGAGGCAAAAGTCAGTGACAGCCACAAAAACTGAGAAAAATTCAGAATCCAGCAAAGGAAGACAAAAATGACAGAAAGTAAAATCACAAGGATAACTAGTGAGGAATATAAAAACTGACATAGAGAGCTTCTTTAAATATAGAAAGAGGAAGAGAGAGGTCAAAGTGAATATAGGCTCCTCAGAAAATAAATCTAAGGATATAGTTATGGGGAACAAGGAACAAGGTGCGCGAGGTAGTACATTGACATGGATATAGAGAATTGAATAATGGGCAAGAAATAAAGAATGAGGGTAAGGGGTTCTTGCGCAGGTTGGCAACTGCAACTAGGAGGGTTCACATGGATCAGTGCTAGGATATCAACTGTTTACAATATGTATCAATGACTTGCAGAAAGAAAGCAAATTGTACTGTAGCCAAAATGGCAGACAACACGAAAATAGGTGGAAAGACAACTTGCAAGAGGAATACGAACAGTTCACAGAGAGATGTTGATAGGTTAAGTAAATGGGCAAAACATGGCAAATGAAATATAATGTGAAAATGAGACGTTGCTCATTTTGGAAGGGAGGACAAGAGAACAGAGTACTAATTAAAAGGAGAAAACAACAAGTACAGCAGGGAATGAGGAGGACTAAAGAAATGTTGGTCCTTATTTAAAGGTTTGGAGTACAAGAGTCAGGAAGCCTGATTGCGAATGTACAAGCCCCTAGTGGTGCCACTTCTGGATCACAGTGGGCAACTTTGGTCCCCTTGTTCAAGGAAAAATATTATTTCATGAGAGGCAGTTCAGAGAAGGTTCTCCAGGATGCTCCCTGGTATGGAGGAATTTCTTATAAGCAAAGCTAAGATAGTTTAGAAGAATGAGGGGTGATCTCATTGAAACATACAGGTCCCTGTCAAAGTCACACAGCATCCTGACTTGCAAATATACAGACCATTTCTTCACTATCAGTGGGTTCAAAAACTGGAACTTGCTCCCTTAAAATTATCGGTGGGTTCAAAAACTGTAATTTCCTCTCTTAAAACAAAATGGGAGCACCTTTATCACTAGGACCGCAGCAGTTCAAGAAAGCAGCTCATCATCACTTTCTCAAGGGCAAATGAGAGTGGGCAATAAGTGCTAACATTGGCTGTAATGCTCACATCTCAAACCCGGACACAAGAAATCTCAACTACTTCCTTGAAACACTGGGCCAGAAGCATTCTATGCTTGCATCTCTGCAATTTCGTCACAGCTCACCTTCCTTCTCAGCTTTGTGTTATTTAGAAATTTGAAGATATTAGATTTAGTTCCTTCACCTAAACCATTAATATTTATTGCGAAAGCTGTGGTCCTAGCACCGATCCCCACGGTACAACCTGGTCACTGCCTGCTATTCATTCCCACTGTTTCCTGTCTGCCAACCAGTTTTCTATGCATCTATCCCAAATCCCATGTGCGTTAGTTTTACACTCTAATCTCTTCTGTCCTCTTCACAACTAACTTTCCTACCTATCTTTGTGTCATCAGCAAATTTAGTTACTATACCTTCAGTCCTTTCATCCAAATCATGAAAATAAAACTTCAAATCGTTGATGCTCCAGCACTGACCCCAATGGCACATTACTCTTGACATCCTGCCAATCTGAAGATGACTAATTTATTCCTACTCTCGGCTTCCTGTTAGCCAGCCAATCTTCCAAATGTGTCAGCATGTTATCCCTTACACCATAATCTTTTATTTTCTGCAATAATCTCTGATGTGGCATCTTATCAAATACCTTCTTGAAATTCAAGTATAGTATGTCCACAGGTTCCCTTTCATCTGCAACACAACTTACCACTCAGAGAATTCCAATAAATTAGTTTAATGTGATTTCCCCACA
>NW_025971582.1:0-10517 GCF_021869965.1 Rhincodon typus
GTTGCTGCTTGGCCTGCTGTGTTCATCCAGCTCTACACCTTGTTATCTGAGGTACAATCATCGTTCGCTCTACAACACTGACCAGAAGGCCACAGGGCTCTTTTATTGCCATTGTTGGGAATTGGGTGTCACTAACTGGGCAGCATTTATTGCCCGCCTTTAGCTGCCCTTGAGAAGGTGGCAGCGAGCTGACTTCTTGAACTGCTACAGTCCATGTGCTGTAGGTAGATCCACAATATAAATGGGCAGGGAATTCCAGGATTTCGACCCGGCGACAATGAAGGAATGGTGATACATTTCCAAGTCAGGATGGTGAGTGGCTTGGAAGGGAACTTGCAGGTGGTGGCATTCCCATTTGTCTCCTGCCCTTGTCCTTCTAGATGAAAGTGATCATGGATTTGGAAGATGTTGTCTAAGGATCTTTGGTGAATTTCTGCAGTGCATCTTGTATGTAGGATACATTGAAGGTCTGTGATGGAGGGATTGTCCTGGATGGTGTCAAGCTTCTTGAGTGTTGTTGGAGCTGCACCCATCCAGACAAGTGGGGAGTATTCCATCACACTCCTGACTTGTGCCTTGTAGATGGTGGACAGGCTTTGAGGAGTCAGGAGGTGAGTTACTTGCCACAACGTTCCCAGACTCTGACCTCCTCTTGTTGCCATTCTCTTTATGTGGCAAGTTCAATTGAATTTCTGGTCGATGGTAACCCCCAGGATGTTGATAGTGAGGGAATTCAGTGATGCTGATACGATTGAATGTCAAGGAGAAATGGTTGGACTCTCTTTCGTTGGAGATGGTTATTGCCTGGCACTTGTGCAGCGCGAATGTTAATTGCCACTTGTCAGCCCAAGCCTGGATATTGTCCAGATCTTGTTGCATTTGAACATGGACTACTTCAGTATCTTTGGAATCACGAATGGTGCAATCATCAGCGAACATCCCCACTTCTGATCTTATAATGGCGGGAAGGTCATTGATGAAGCAGCTGAAGATGTTTGGGCCAAGGACACTACCCTGAGGAACTCCCACAGAGATATCCTGAAGCTGAGATGATTGGCCTCCAACAACCAATACCATCTTCCTATATGTCAGGTATGACTCCAACCACCGGAGCGTTTGCCCCCTGATACCCATTGATTCCACTTTTGCTAGGGCTCCTTGATGCCACACTTGGTTGAATGTAGCCTTGATGATGAGGGCGGTCACTCTCCTGTCACTTCTGGAATTCAGCCCTTTTGTCCATGTTTGAACCAAGGCTGTAATGAGATCAGGAGCTGAGTGGCCCTGGCGGAACCCAAACTGGGCGTCACTGAGCAGGTTATTGCTGAGCAGGTGCTGCTTGATAGCACTGTTACTGACACCTTCCATCACTTTACTGATGATAGAGAGCAGACGGATGGGGCGGTAATTGGCTGGGTCGGATTTGTCCTGCTCTTGGTGTACAGGACATGGTTGGGCAATTTTCCACATTGTCGGCTAGGTGCCAGTGTGTAATTCTACTGAAACAGCTTGGCTAGGGGAGTGGCAAATTCTGGAGCACAAGTCTTCAGTACTATTGCCGGAATATTCAGGGCCCATAGCTTTTGCAGTATCCAGTGGCCTCAATCATTTATTGATATCACGTGATGTGAATTGAATTGGCTGAAGACTGGTATCTGTAATGCTGGGGACCACAGGAAGGGGCTGAGGTGGATCAATTTCTGGCTAAAGATTGTTGCTGATACATTAGCTTTGACTTTTTGCACTGATGTGCTGGGCGCTTCCAGTACTCAGGATGGTAGGATACAGCTTTGTAGGAATAACAGCAAAATAGACTATGGTTGAAATGGTGAAAAATTGCAGCATGTTGCTGTGCAGAGGGACCTGGATGTCCTCATGTGTGAATAACAAAATGCTGATTTACAGGTGCAACAGGGAATTAAGAAGGCACATGGAACATTGTCTTTCATTGCCAGAGGGATGGAGTTTAAAAACAGAGAGGTTATGCTGCAGCTATATAGGGTGCTGGTGAGGCCACACCTGGAGTATTGTGTACAGTTTTGGTCTCCAGAGTCTGCGGATGGATATAGATAGTCTAAGTAAGTGGGCAAAGGTCTGGCAGATGGAGTACAATGTTGATAAGTGTGAGGTCATCCATTTTGGTAGGAATAACAGCAAAATGAGCTATGTTTTAAATGGTAAAAAATTGCAGCACGTTGCTGTGCAGAGGGACTTGGGTGTCCTTGTGCATGCATCGCTAAAAGTAGGATTGCAGGTGCAGCAGGTAGTTAAAACGGCAAATGGAATTTTGTCTGTCATTGCAAGAGGGATGGAGTTTAAAAACAGGGAGGCTATGCTGCAGCTGTATAGGGTCCTGGTGAGGCCACACCTGGAGTACTGTGCGCAGTTTTGATCTCCTTACTTGAGAAGAGATATACTAGCACTGGAGGGGGTGCAGAGGAGATTCACTCGGTTAATTCCAGAGTTGAGAGGGTTGGCTGATGAGGAGAGACTGAGTAGGCTGGGATTATACTCATTGGAATTCAGAAGAATGAGGGGAGATCTTATAGAAACATATAAGATTATGAAGGGAATAGATAAGGTGGAGGCAGGGAGGTTGTTTCCGCTAGCAGGTGAAACTAGGACTAGAGGGCATAGCCTCAAAATAAAAGGGTGCAGATGTAGGCCTGAGGTCAGGAGGAACTTCTTCACCCAAAGGGTTGTGAATCTGTGGAATTCCCTGCCCAGTGAAGCTGTTGAAGCTACCTCGCTGAATGTTTTTAAGGCAAGGCTAGATAAATTTTTGAACAGTAAAGGAATTAAGGGTCATGGTGAGTGGGTGGGTAAGTGGAGCTGAGTCTCAAAAAGATCACCCATGATCTTATTAAATGGCGGGGCAGGCTCGAGGGGCTGGATGGCCTACTCCTGCTCCTAGTTTTTATGTTCTTATGTTCTCCTCACTTGAGAAAGGATGTACTGGCACTGGAGGGGGTTGCAGAGGGGGTTCACCAGGTTGATTACAGAGTTGAGAGGGTTGGCTTATGAGGAGAGATTGAGTAGACTGGGACTATACTCATTGGAATTCAGAAGAATGAGAGGGGATCTTATAAAAACGTATAAAATTATGAAGGGAATAGATAACATAGAAGCAGGGAGGTTGTTTTCCACAGCCGGCTGAAACCAGAACTAGGGGGCAGAGCCTCAAAATGAGGGGAAGCAGATTTAGGACTGAATTGAGGAGGAAATTCTTCTCCCAAAGGGTTGTGAATCTGTGGAATTCCCAGCCCAGAGAAGTAGTTGAGGCTTCCTCGTTGAATACTATTAAGGCAAAGATAGATTTTCGAACAGTAAAGAGATTAAGGGTTATGGTGAGCAGGTGAGTAAGTCGAGCTGAGTCCACGAGAAAGATCAACCATGGGCTCTTAGTCCATGAAGGAATAAGTGAGAAAAAGAATCCTAGAACGGCCTTAAATGTCTACACTAACTGGGCTGGGCCGTAGCCAGCATCTGTGAAACCGTAACCCAGCCGCACAAAAACCAAAGAAGTATTTTCAGGCAAAGAAACGTTTAATCCTCTCAAAATTCAGGCAGACAGATCCATTTTACTTGCAATCAAGTCCATCGGACAGACTAATGGGGGAAGCACTTGAGAACCCCTTTATATTTTCACGCAGTGACTTCTTACTAATTAGCAACGACTAATCTGAAACATTCAAGCTTTGAGATTGATATTGAGATAGATGTTCACCAAGTTTTGTCCTTGATCATCCTGCACAATCTGGCTCTTTTCCAGTAGTTGGGAAACTGTTCATTTTAGCACAGTTTCATCACAGAGGCCTGCAATGATAAATAATTTTCACTATCTCCCTCTTGAGTCAACATCTGCTGACACCCAACCCTCAGGCAAGTGAGGATCAATCCAGTTTGAAGAGGACTTTGGGAGGCAACATGTGAGCAATTTGAGACATGGGAAGTATTGCATTTCAGGGAGAACACATGTCTTTAGACCTCTGGCTCCCATATCTCTCTGCCAATGGTGTTTCCCTCTCCTCCTGTCTTGGTCTTTTCTAGAATAACATTAGTCAGTAATTGCAATTTCATTGTATTGTATTGAGCTGGAGAAAGATAGCAAAACTCTGCCATGCAGAGGGATCTGTACGGCCCGACACATGGGTCACAGAAGTTAATACACAGGGAGGCAATAGAATAGGAAATAGGAAAGTTTTCCTGCAATTGCGCAGGTTGTTGTTACACAGCACTTAGGGATGGTGAGCTTGGAGTCAGAATGGGCTCTTTATTTAAACAGGGTGATGAGCTTAGCTCAACCTGGCCACCTCCACCAGAATAAGGTTCTGGGCAGGAAAAACTTTCTGCATTTTTGCCATTTGAGTTCCTTCCGTGGACAAGTAATGGCCACTTAAAAGGACCTCATCAAGGGGTCAGTTAACTCAATTGGTTGGATTTGCAATACAGAGTGATGCCAACAGTATGGGTTCGATTCCCATATTGACTGAGGTTACCATGAAGGACTCTCATTCTCAACCTCTCCCCTCACCTGATGCCTGGTGACCCTCAGGCTAAACCACCACCAGTCGTTTCTCTCATTTGAGAGAGCATGCCTTCTGGTTTGGTAGGACCAGGGCGACTTTACTGTTACTAAAGCACTCATCCAGACAGCAGTGGGATGAACCCATTTGGGGGGTGGACCTGTCACCAGGAGACGTTCCTGGTGCCTGCTACACTGTGGGTGGCTCGACACCGCAGGAGGCTCTATGAACCAAAGGCCAATGAGTATCTAATTGAGGGACTAGGGACATCAGGGAATCCAAGAAGATTCACGCCACATTCATGAATTTGCACCCATCTTTGTCATCCAGGAAGGACGTAACATTCCAGAATTCGTGATAGTTACCATCACCCAGGGGACAGCGACTGAGCAAATTGTTGGAGTTACAGGCAGCATTCCCACTAATCTTCTTCCTGGCTACTCTGACCACAAAGGCCTGTGCACAGCAGTGACTTCCAGAATTGGAAGTCAGTGCTATGATCTAGCCATGCATGGAACATCAAAACAGCGCAGCTTAGAGGGAACGTTGGCTACAGGCTCATAATTCCCGGGAGTGCATCATCTCTTTGCAGTAAGGTGTTGGTGAAGTGGTTGAGGCAATGCTTTGTGTTTTGCAAAACTTCGGGGAAGGTTCCATTAGATTGTAAGTAGCAAGCACCTTTACTCAAACAGGGAGGGAATAGGCGAGCAGGAAATTACAGGCCAGATAGCTTCACATCGGGGGACACGCTTGAAACTATCATTAAAGATATAGTCAGGCACTTGAATACATTCAGGGTAAGCAGGCAGATTTAAAATACTTTTGAGGGGAGTTTGACCAATATAGAACTGTACAGCACAGAAACAGACCCTTCAGTCCAACTCATCCATGCTGACCAGATATTCTAAGTTAATCTAGTCCCATTTGCCAGCATTTGGCCCATATCCCTCTAAACCCTTCCCATTCATGTACCCATCCAGATTCCTTTTAAATGTTGTAACTGTGCCATCCTCCATCACTTCTTCTGTCAGCTCGTTCCATACACGCACCACCCTCTGCATGAAATAGTTGCCCCATAGGTCCCTTTTAAATCCTTCCCCTCTCACCTTAAATCTATGCCTTCTAGTTTTGGATTCCCCTACCCTAGGGAAAAAAAAACCTTGACTATTCACCCTATCCATGCCCCTCATGATTATATAAACCTCTATAAGGTCACCCCTCAGCCTCTGACGTTCCAGGGAAAGTAGCCCCAGGCTATTCAGTTTCTCCCTATAGTTCAAACCCTCCAGGCCAAGCAACATCTTTGTAAATCTTTTCTGAACCCTTTCAAATTTCAAAACATCTTTCCTACGGCAGGGAGACCCGATTTGAATCCAGTATTCCAACAGTGCCTAACCAATGTCCTGTACGGCTGCAACATGACCTCCCAACTCCTATACCCAATGCACTCGATGTAAGTAAAGTGCTGTGGATATTGGGAACTGGTGAATGTAATGTCATTGGATTTCTAGAGGGATTTGATAAGCTAGCACATCAAAGGTTATTGTGGAAAATTAAAGCTAATGGTAACATTATGGCATGGATAGAAGACTGGCTGGCTAATAGGAAGCAGGGAGAGGATATAAATGGGTCTTTTTCTAATTAGTAAAATGTGATGAGTGATATATTATAGGGATCAGTGCTGGGGTCTCAACTGTTTATAATTTATATAAATGACTTGAATGTTTTTTATAAATTCATTAACAGGATGAGGGCGTTGCTGGCTAGGCAGCATTTATTGCCCATCCCTAATTGCCCAGAGGGCAGTTCAGAGTCAACCATATTGCTGTGGGTCTGGAGTCACATGTAGTACAGACTGGGTATGGATGGCAGTTTCCTTCCCTAAAGGACATTAGTGAACCAAAAGTATAATCATTCAAATGGACCATGGACCACAAAGATAGGCAGGAAAATCAAGTGTAGACAGGACATAAAGAGGCTATAGAGGAATATAGATAGATTGGTGAGTGGGCAAAGGTTTGAGTGTGGGATCATCTGAAATGGTCCATTTTAGCAGGGAGGCTACTACAGAAGCATGCTACCTAAATGGTGAGAGATTGCAGAGATTAAAGCTGCAGTTGGATCAGGGTATCCTCATGCAGGAAGGTTAGTTTGCAGGTACAGCAAATACTTAGGGAAGTTAATCGAATGTTATAATTTATTGTGAAAGGAATTTGACAGAGAGGCTGGGAGGTTATGCTTCAGTTACACAGGACATTGGTGAGACCACATCTGGAGTACTGCGTACAGCCCAGGCCACTTTGTTTAAGGAAGGACATAAACACATTGGAAGGTTTGCCAAATTAATGCCTGAATCGGGTAGGTCATCTTTATGAGGAAAGGCTGGACAGGCTAGGTTTGTATCTGCTGCGATTTGGAAGAGTGAGACCTGATTGAAACCGAGAAGATCTTGAGGGGTCTTGGGAAGGTGCATGTGGAAGGGATGTTCCCCACTTGTGGCGGGGAGGGCAGGGAGAGGGGGTGTGTGTCTCGAATGAGGGGGTCACTGCTTCAGAAATACAGGCTGACCATTTAAGGAGAGATGAAGAGAACATTTTTCGCTCAGAGGTTTGGGAGTCTTAGCACCATATCTTTAAAAAGAGGTAGAATCTTTAATATATTTAAGTCATATTTAGAGAGATTCTTGAAAATGAAAGGTATAAGAGCTGTCACAGTAGGCAAACAGGCCATATACAGCAAAGAGAAATTACAGGGATCGTTGCCCTGGAGTAATGTCTGTCTCTATGTCAGTAAAAGTTTCCAGTCCATAGCACTAGCGTGTTGTTCAATGCTTGTTAAGTTAGGACAGTGAATTTCCAGTGATTCTTTGGATGTTTCCATATCCCATAACCAGATAGTCAACACAAATGGTGTCCTGGAATGCTGAGGATCTAACTGGGTCACAAATGGTGTCCTGGAATGCTGAGGATCTAACTGGGTCACAAATGGTGTCCTGGAATGCTGAGGATCTAACTGGGTCACAAATGGGAAAACGCCTGGGTCATTGCTTTGGCTTCAATCTTCCTATTGCCAGCATGGTTCTACTGGAGTTATGTTCTTTCCAAAGGGCCTGAGTTTCCACCTTCCTCAGTGTTGGCTTGCAGGAAACTGAGAAGCACAAGATAGGGGGGGACAGCAGGAGTGAGAAGTGCCTTTGCCAAATTGGAGTTACCAACTTTGGATGAGCACATCGAAACATAGAAAATAGGTGCAGGAGTAGGCCATTCGGCCCTTCAAGACTGCACCACCATTCCATACGATCATAGTTGATCATGCAATCTCAGTATCCCACTCCCGCTTTCTCCCCATATCCCATGATCCCTTTAGCCACGAAGGCCACATCCAGCTCTCTCTTGAATATATCTAACAAACTGGCCCCAACAGCTTCCTGTGAGAGAGAATCTCACAGGTTTACAACTCTCTGAGTGAAGAAATTCTTCCTCATCTCTGCCTTGAATGGCTTACCCCTTATTCTTAGACTGTGACCCCCCAACATCGGGAACATTCTTCCCGCATCTAGCCTGTCCAGTCCCATCAGGATTTTATATGTTTCTATGGGATCCCCGCTCATTCTTCTAAATTCCAGCGAGTACAAGCCCAGTCGATCCAGTCTTTCCTCATATGTCAGTCCTGCCATCCCGGGAATCAGCCTGGTGAACCTTCGCTGGGCTCCCTCAGTAGCACCTACCTCCGATAGTCCCAACCCCAAAGCTGCTGATGTTGGTCGCTGAAATATCACCCAACCTCACTCGACCAGACTGAACGATTCCTGACCATCCAATGCAGCCACGTTCCCCTGTGCTGTCATCCTACAGCTATGAGCTGAATTGTTCAGAGGAAACTCATCATCACATTGACAAAGCAGAGAGCGGTGTTTGAAGGTCACAGTTTGAAGGTGACAGGTACTTCCGCAGAGGCTCAGGTCAAGGTACAAGTGCACCAGCATCTCTGACAACTGGTCCTGAATCAGCCAAAATGTAATTATTTATGTGTCGTTAGCAAAAAAGGCTCTGGTGTAATTTGGAATCTTCAATCGTTCAATCTGCAGTGGGGACGAAATGGAGCGATTATGTTTCTTCTTATTATCTGTATATTAATTTAACATTTCCAACAAGGCTACACGCAGCAAGAAATGAGTTACACAGGAGGACTGAGGGATTGTCTCACGGCTCTCTGTGGGAGAAGTTGTAAATATTGGAATGGCTATAAAACGCTGCCTTCAGCATCGAGTGGCCAAAGAGGTCACAAAAGACTCTTGCCTCGTTAAAACTGTTCGCAATTTCTTTTTGTCACAGGAAACAAGGCAGGCACACTTATCGATGTTGCCAGGGAGCTGTGTAAGTACTGCTTGGGTAAGCTATTTCACAGTCCCCCCTTTTGTTGTAGGAGAGAGCTTAAACACGCCAGGTACGGTTCCTGTCAAATGTTGACAGGAAATTTGTGGCTGTCTGATTCATGCTACTTCCACGAGCTTGTCTTTTGAAATCATCGTGTCTTGTATCAAACTGCAAATGTGATCGGAATCCTTCCAGGACCTGGCCACACAGAATGCAGTCTTGTTTATTTTCTTCTTTCTCTTCCCTTCAGAAAGCTCCCACTCCCCTCAATGCTGTCAGCTGCAGCATGATCAGTGAGAGGGGACGGCATCTGGGAGTTCAGTGTGCGCAGACAGTCATTGGGCTGAAAGCTGGGCATGCTCTCGGTCTCATTTACAGCGTTACACAGTCACCAAATGAAAAAGCACCTTATTTCTCACTACTGAACATTTCTGTTCAGAAAGCACCAGTGCAATGTCTCATCCCTCCAGTTGCATTTTGACGGCAAATGTGCTCTGATCGAAAAGGGGCAACTTTAGCTTGGAGTCAATCATGAAGAGTGAGGTTTGTTTCAAATAGTGCTGTCTGTTTAAAACTGCAAGCCTAACCACTTTGTTGCAATTTCACAGCATCATCTGGATCACTAACCTCTGTAAAATTGTGCTGTACTGTTTCCTGCAGAGACAGTGTGGAACACAAGAACATAGAGAGACAATTCAACCTTCAAGCCTACTGTGCCATACAGTTAGATCATGGCTTGCATCTCCATCTCATTTACCCAACTTGGCTCTAATTCCCTTGACACCCTCATGTAATAGAAATATATCCTTCTCAGTCTTCAGAGTCTCCAATGAGCCTTTGTTTACAGTCACTCGTGTGAGAAGGTGTCCCCTCAGTTCACTCTGAATGCCTTCTCTGTATCTCCCATATCACAATCCTTTTACCATTTTAACAAATGAATTTAGATCGATTTAATGTGGAGGTTGCACATTCTCCCCGTGTCTGCATGGGTTTCTTCCGGATGCTCCCACAATCCAAAGATGTGCAGGTTAGGGAGGATTGGCCATGCTAAATTGTCCCATAGCGTCCAGGGATGTGCAGGCTAGGTGGATTAGCCATGGGGAATGCAGGGATACAGGGACAGGGTAGAGGGGTCGGTCTGGGTGGGATGCTCTTTGGAAGATGTGGACTCGATGGGCCGAATGGCCTGCTTCCCTGCCAGAGGGATGTTTTCTATGAAAATTCATCCCTCCAGACCCTGATGTTATTCTAGTGAAATTGTATTGTGTCCCCTTCTAAGGCTGCCTGAGGCATGGCACCCAGACAGAGACACAATGCTTTAACTGGGGGCTAAGCAGAGATTGAGATGGCAGCAACATAACTGTGAGCCCTGCATATTCCAGACCCCTTTTTGAGATAAAGGACAATGTCCTGTCAACAATGCGGTGGAGGTAGTGTGACGTGGCTCCCTCACGGTGCAAATTTTCTCTGGCAATGTGCTTACTGTAGCCTGGAGCTGTGAACACTGATGAATGATAAAAAGGAGACTAGAAGCTGGATCGTTTCATCCTGCACTCATCAGAGCTAGGTTGTAGGTGAATGCTTCAAGTTCTAGTTGAAGAAAACGAGAGCCTCA
>NW_025971583.1:0-289 GCF_021869965.1 Rhincodon typus
ACACCTCCTCCCTCACCCCCATCCCAGGCCCCAAGAAGACTTTCCACATCAAGCAGATGTTCACCTGCACATCTGCTAATGTGGTATACTGTATCCGCTGTTCCCGTTGTGGTCTCCTCTACATCGGGGATACCAAGCGGAGGCTTGGGGATCGCTTTGCAGAACACCTATGCTTGATTTGCATTAAACAACTGCACCTCCCAGTCGCGAACCATTTCAACTCCCCCTCCCATTCCTCAGACACATGTCCATCCTGGGCCTCCTGCAGTGCCACAACGATGCCACCCGA
>NW_025971583.1:389-10515 GCF_021869965.1 Rhincodon typus
TATCCCCTCCTCCCACCTCAAGCCCCACCCCCATCTCCTACCTACTAACCTCATCCTGCCCCCTTGACCTGTCCATCCTCCCTGGACTGATCTATCTCCTCCCTACCTCCCCACCTACACTCACTTTTACTGGCTCCATCCCTGCCTCTTTGACTGTCTGTCTCCTCTCCACCTATTTTCTCCTCTATCCATCTTCTATCTGCCTCCCCCTCTCTCCCTATTTATTTCAGAACCCCCTTCCCCTCCCCCATTTCTGAAGGAGGGTCTAGGCCCGAAACATCAGCCTTCCTGCTCCTATGATGCTGTTTGGCCTGCTGTGTTCATCCAGCTGTACACCTTGTTATCTTAGGTTTATCCTTTACCATTTTATCAAACAGGGTGTCAGCTAACTGGACCTCAACTCCTTCATCTTTCTCTGTTGTTTTCCCATCTTGATTTAACTTATGACTGTGGGATCTTATCAGCACACAGACCAGAAAAAATTCCAAGGTTTTTTTCTTTTAACTCTTCAGTTCCCTGGTCCTCCTTCGGCTTCTCCATTACAATGGGCATCACTCCCACCTTTGATCCTGCCACGTCATTTCCAAGAAGAAACTGTATTACTGGAATAGACAGTCTTTCAATCACTTCCACTGTCACTTCCCCAGTCTTGATTTGACTTTCCAGCGTTATCTTACACAGGAGCACACTAAATCTCTCTCTCCATTTATTCCATAGGTTATCATTCTCTCGGCTATCATTTCAGAAGGAGTGCAAATATTTTCATCTCTTACTATTAGACATTGACCAGTTCCCATATCTCTCGATATTGTAATTTCTTTACCAAACCTTACCCACAGAGGTGAAGTCTTTGAAGAGATCGGGCACAATCTTACTTTCCAGCTCATGACTAAGCTGTGCACTCTTCTGCAGCTCCCAGGCTTCTCTTGGGATTGCATTCAGTACCTCAACAAATTCCACTGGTTTATCCTCTTTTACCACATTCTTTTTCCCAGTGTTTCTTTTAATCCACCAGCACTGTGACTTTGTGTGTTCCCCTCTCTTACAGTGGAAACACCTAAGGCCTTTTGCCTCTTCTTGTCCCGCTTCCGTTTCATTTTTTACATGTGGTAAACTATTCCCAATGTGATCTACTTTTTGTTTTTCATTGAAGGAGCTCCCTTTTTCCCAATTTCTATCCCTCATGGAATGAAATTGCTGTTGGAGCTAGATTTTGATTTATGTACAAGGGCATATTCATCCGCCTTCTCTGCAGCTCTTTTCACTGTTTGAACTTTCTGTTCCTCAACACGAGTTCTTATCATTTCTGGAAAGCGAGGTTTTGACCTCCTCCAGCAGAATAACCTCTCTAAGATCATCCTATGTCTTTTCTATCTTTAATGCTCTCACCCATCTATTGAAGTTGCTATGTTTCATTCTTTCAAATTTGGTATAAATCTGACCTGGTTTCTTTCTTATATTTCTGAACTGTTGTCTACTTGCTTGTGGTACCAATTCATAGGCACTCAAAATAGCCTGTTTTACTTCTTCTTATACTCTTGACACCTCCTCTGACATCGCTGCAAATGCCTCACTAACCTTCCTGTCAACTTGATCTGAATTAATATTTTGCACATATCCTCTGGCCAGTTCATCTGTTTAGCCAATTTCTCATAGGAAATGAAAAAGGCATCTACATCTTTTTCATCAAATTTTGGTAAAGTTTGGACATATTTGTATACATCCCAATCAGGCTTTTGGCTATGAGAGATAGTAGGAACTGCAGATGCTGGAGAATCTGAGATAACAGATGAACACAGCAGGCCAAGCAGCATCATAGAAGCAGGCTATGATCAGTTTGTTCATCCTCACTTCTATTTTATACTTTTCCTTCTGCCATTTGAAATCTTTTTGCTTCAAGTTCCAACTTAATCTTTTCCAACTCGAACATTCTTTCTTCTCTCTCTCTCTTTTTCCCTTTCTAACTCTAATTGTCTAATTTTCAATTTAATTTTTCCTAACTCCATTGCACTCGCCTGTTTCTCCGATATACCTAAATGCTTGACTAACTCCTTTACAATTTCAGCTTTCCTCTAATCACTAGTTAAACCCAATTCTAGCCTGTTTGCTGAGTCTAAAAGCATATCCTTCCTCTGTCTTTCTAAACTTTCTTGGCAAATTTTAGTAGCTTCTTCAAACCCCAGAGCCTCTTTAGCAATGTTAAGAGCCATTTCCCCCACTTCTGGTTTAGCCAACTACAAGTAACCAAAATTAAACAGACTTTCTATTTGTCACCTAAATTTAATTCAAAGATCTAGGGCACTAATCCCCAAGCATGTTTAAATCTGTCCAAATCCATTCAGATCTGTTCAGATCCCATACACGAACTGGCCAGATCCCAGACTCAAGCCCTCAATTTTTTACAAAGGAGTGGTCGACACCTCTCTGATAATTAAAACTGACACCACCCAAAGAGGCTCGCCCCACCTTGTAATCTGTTAAAGAAAATGAGAAAAGTGGTACACCTGCCTCTCACCACCCAATCTGTTATGAAAGAGAGGGAAATAAAATGAATTCCTGACAGTCACTCTACACTCTACAATCAACAAGTAACAATTTATTTATCTAACTCTAACAGTTAACAAATTAACAGAGGTGCTAACAAACCAAAACAATTCCCCCTTAACTACTAACTATTCCCGGATAAAACAAAATTCTAATGGTATGCGGTTCCAATAGATATGGGTCAACACTTTATAAACCAAATTAACAAAATAATTAAAGCTTAATATCTCAAAATTACTGCCAGGATAAGTATTCCAGAATGTTCTTTGCCTTCTCCGCTGTCCTCCAGTCAGGAACGCCTTCCTCCATCAAATTCTTGTGTCAGGAATATTACCTAAGTGTGCCATGGTACATTTATTTAGCTGGTGCTTACTCTGAGATCTTAGAGATTTCTGTAAGAGCCAGTGGTTTTCTCTTTCTTTAGAGCTGATGGCTGTTGAGGCTCTTAACAGATGGCAGTTTGCTGTCACACCAATTTTCACCTGTTGACTTGGTAAAAATGCTGCTTGGCCTGCCAACAGGATAGGCTTTGAACAATGCTTCAATTTCCAGAACGTTCTGTGCATCTGCTGCTGCCAGCAGACTTTTGTTTTAATCTTCATGCTGCCCATCATTTTAGAAACAAATTCTAACATTCTGCCTTCCAATCCACAAGTACTATACCAACTTCACAACACACTCAACTTAGTGTTCTGCTCTTTTCTCTATGTAGTGCATGCAGCATTGCTAGTTCTAGTAGTGGCTATTGAGTCATTGAAAAATTACAACCAATGTCTCAAAGCTTTACAAATACGAATAGGCTCTTAGAACAGGGTGTTTAAATATCAAGTGAAAAATGTTGACCCAAATTTTGCTTGAGCAGGCTATCAAACAACATTTGCTAAGGTTGCCTTACATTAGCCTTGATATTTAACATTAGTGGCATTTTGCACTGCATGTTGTTGGAAATATAAAGTGGAAATGGAGCTGCACCCTTTACTGGGTGCGACTTGTAGTTCTTCCACTGTCGTTGCATCTAGAATGGTTTATTTCTAACAGAGATTATAAATCAAGCCCAGTAGCATTCTAGTCATTTCAGCTCAGGTACTATTCAGAAAGGAAGGTCCAAAACATATTTGGCATCTATTCACAACATTCAATCACAGTGCTTACCTTTGTGACGTTCAGCTTCTTCAAGAAGCATCTCTGTGGAAAAATTAAAACACTTAGTTATAGCTTTGAAGATAAAAAGATGGAATTTTCCATTCCTACTAAAAAGTCCGTCTTGTACCTTCTCTAGTCTTCCTATGTGACAAGAACAGCATGCTGTACTCTATGACATAATTGATGTTTTATTGGGATGGCATGAAGGCACAGGGCTAGGAGCCTGGGTTCAATTCCAGCCTTGTGAAGTTTACATGTTCTCCCTGTGTGTGCGTAGAATACTACTGGGTGCTCCAATTTCCTCCCACAGTCGGAAGATGTGCAGGTTAGGTGGTTTGGCCATGCTAAAAATTGACCTGTATTATCCAGGCATGTGCAGGTTAGGTGGTTTGGCCATGCTAAAAATGGACCTGTATTATCCAAGCATGTTCAGGTGGGATGGATTAGCCATGGTTAAAAACTCCATGTGGGGATGGGTTGGAGAGGTGTGTCTGAATGGAGTGTTCTTCAGAGGGTTGGTACATTATTAATGGGCCAAATTTCTGCACTGCAGGGATTCTATGAATAAGAATATAGTCCCTGCTTATATATTCACTGCCTCAATTAATAAAAACAATTATCTAGGGAGGTAGTGGTAATATCACTGAACTGGTAATCCAGAAACCCCAGCGAATGATCTAGAAACATTTAGGGGTTCAACAAATAACATGAAATACGAAGGTCAATTAATAAATGATGACCAAGTAACCATTTTTGATTGTTGTAAAAACCACATGGTTCACTAATATCCAAGGAAAGGAAATCTTATATTCACTATGATATGGGAAGGAAATCTGCCATTTTACTCGATCTGGTTTGATTTGATTTAATTTGATTTATTATTGTCACATGTAATGATAGACAGTGAAAAGTATTATTTTGTGTACTATCTAGGCATATCATAACATACATAAGTACATCAGGGTAATTGAACAGAATGTAGAACATGGTGTTACAAAAAATGTTCAGAGAGGGGTCACCTTTAAAAATTGAAAGGTCTGTTCATAAGTTTGCGAACAGCGGGGAAGAAGCTGTTCCTGAATGTGTTCATATGTGTTTTCAAACTTTCATTTGATGAAAGAGGGTGGAAGAGAACATAACCAGGGTGAAAGGGGGTCTTTGATTATACTGGCTGTTTTCCCGAGGCAGGGGGAAGTATAGACAGAGTCAATGGAAGGAAAGATGGTTTGCATGATGGACCAGGCTGTGTTCACAACTCTCTAATTTCTTGCGGTCTTGGGTACAGTAGTTGCCATATCAAGCTGTGATGCATCCGCATAGGATGCTTTCTATGGTGCATCTATAAAAATTGGTAAGAGTCATTTTGATCATGCTGAATTTCTTCAGCCTTCTAAGGAAACAGAGATGTTTTTAACTGCAGAGTTGACATGGATAGACCAGGTCAGATTGTTGATATCATTACTCCTAGGAATTTGATGCTCTCAATTATTTCCACCTCAGCACCACTGATACAGACAGGGCCGTGACCTAAAATCCAATTCCTGAAGTCGATTACCAGCTCTTTCCTTTTGTTTACATTGAGAGAGAGATTGTTGTCTTTACATCATGCCACTAAGCTCTCTATCTCTTTCCCGTACCATGTCTTGTCGTTGTCTGAAATCCAACCCACTACCGGGGTGTCATCAGTAAACTTGTAAATGGAGGTAGAGTGGAATTTGGTCACACAGTTGTGAATGTATAAGGAGTATAGTAAGGTGCAGGCTTGCGGGGCCCAGTGTTCAGGATTATTGCAGAGGAAAGTGTTGCCTATCCTTACTGATTGCAGTTTGTGGGTCAGGAAGTCGAGGATCCAGTTGCAGAGGGGAGAGAAGAGTCCTAGGTCTTGGAGTTTGGGATAAGTTTAGTTGGAATTATGTGTTGAAGGCGGAGCTATAGCCAATAAATGGGAATCTGACTTAGGTATCTAGTATAACCTAGGTATCCTTGTCATCCAGATGTTTCAGGGATGAGTGTTGGACCAGAGATCTGTTGCAATGACAGGTCTACTAGGTCTCCATATTAAAGCAATGCGGTTGACTCTTAACTGCCTTCCAGTAATAAGCTGCGGTGATGCCCATGTCCCATGTATGAATAAAAGAAAATTTTTCTTAACAGTCTTATCTAACCACTAAAAGTAATCAGCACCAAATTATTAAATGTGTACTTCTCAATAGGAAATAACTTTTCATGAATTGCATAGCAAAAGAAAGCTCAAATGTCAGTTGTTTCTTCTGGTGGAAATGTTAAACCCAGGCCCTCTTTTCTACCTCATGGAGCGAGGCCTCTGACAGCAGACGTCAATGGTGCAGGCGAACAACTTTATGTATCCCCTCTTGCATGGTGCAGTGTCTAACAAGCTGAGGTACAGACTCAGATACCACAAGGCAGGAAACAATGCAGCAAGGAGTAGAAATCTAGAACTTCTAATTTGGGAAACTGAAAACCTCTGGAACTGGTGCAGAGCTCCAAATTGGTGGGGTGACAGTATTGAGAGCCAGGACCGCAAATAGTGCAGCCCCTATTGTTTGATTTAGGGATGTTAAAGCTGTCTACACTCAATATTATTTATCATTGTTATGGCTCCTGCCATCAACCAAGCCTGGAGCATGCCATATGTGATTAAAGCTCCTGCATTTTTTTCCAAGTATTAGGGTTCAGCATAGTTAGAGTCATACAGCATAGACATAGGCCCTTTGACCAACTATGTCTAGGCCGATCAACAAACGCCAAACTAATCTAATCCCACTTACCTGTTCTTGGTCCGTAGCCTACTATGCCCTGGCATTTTAATTACTCTTGTGTCAAGATGGTGGCAGCAGTAGGGTATGAATTGTTCCCGCTCTGTGCCCATACATTCCCGGTCACCTGGCCAGATGCATTCTTCTTTTTTTTGTTTTGTTTCCTCATTTCTCTTTTGTATCAAGGTTCACCTCTTCTTCTCTTCTGCAGCTATGCTGGAGGAAGACAGTTTCAAGGGCCTGCTGCGGCAGTGGCAGGTGGTGGATCTGGATGTCCTTTCCTTGTGGCCACGGCTTTATTTAATGCTTCAGCATCGGTGACTTGGTTGGTCTATTCCTCCTGATGGTGGTTCCAGTGGTGACCATAGCGGTGGCAGCATCAGGTGGCGACTGAAGTGTCGGCAACTTAGTGGATCCGGTCTGTCCCTCCTTGTTATGGCAGTGATGTAGTAGCTTTGGTGTTGGCTTCGGTGGTGGCAATGAGGTGGGTCCAGGCCAGAAATCCTTACTTTGGCGGTGAAATAACTGCACAGAGGCTAGTGTCCTGTCACCAAGTCACCCTTTATTTACTAGTGCACAGGACACTGGCTGTGGCCAGCCAGCTTGGAGTCAATCCCCTGAATCCCACTTCAGAAACCAGGAGCCATGAAGGAATCAAAAGATGAACTTTGTCTGAACTTCTCATCTCAATTATTTCTTTTAATAATTTCTATAATTAAAATGGTGCTGTATTATGCCAATTTATACACATCTCACCATATTTTCATTAAGTAACAATAAATTGCTGCAATATGCTATATACTCATCCAGATGCTTCTCAATTGTTGAGAAAATATCTGCCTCCACCATCTTTTCAGACAGTTGTTCCATATTTCTACCACCCTCTGGGTGAAAAAAACTTTCCTCAGATCTCCCCTAAACCACTTACTCCTCACCTTAAATGTCCTTATCTATGCCTCACATAATTTTGTATACCTCAATCAGATCCCCCTTCAGTCTCCTCTTCTCCAGGGAAAACAAATCCCGCCTATTGTGTGCAGTTCTGGTCACCACAATGTAGGGAGGATGTTGAGGCTACATAGAGGGTGTAAAAGAACCAGGATCTTCCTGGATTTGGAGTGTATTAGCTGTAAGGAGAAGTTGGACACTTGGATTGTTTTCACTCGAGCATCGGAGGCTGATGGGTGAACTGACAGGAGTATATAAAATTATGACAGGCATGGATAGGATGGATATTCGTCTGCTCTATCCTCCTATTCCTACCCTCACTAGCACATGACACGGGGAGTAATCCAGAGAAGACGTACTTTTTAACCTCCTGCTAATTTCCTGTATTCTCTCTTCAGAACCTCATCCCTTTCTCTACCTGTGTCATTGGTACCAACGTGCACAATGACCTTCAGCTGGTCACTCTCTCTTTCAGAATATTCTGCACCCATTCTGAGACATCATTGACCCTGGCACAAAGGAGGAAACACACCATTCTGAAGACTTGCTGAAGGCCGCAGAAATGTTTGTGTGTGCTCCCAACTAGAAAGTGACCTAATACAGTTGATTGATTGGAATGCACTTTGCCCTTCTTTACAGTAGAGCCAGTCATGGTGCCAGAAACCTGGCAAACAGTGCTATATTCTCCTTATCTCTCTGTTTGAAGATACAGCTTTCCTACAGTTAACTTCTTAAATTCTTCTGTAGGGTAATTCTTGTTCTTTATGGCAATAAAGCATCAGCATCAAGAAGGTGTCAAAGCAGTTTTGTTCAAGTAAACTCCAAGGTTTGGCTAATTGTTTTCAATTCCTGTGTAAGTTTGTCCTTGTCATTAATACTTTATTCCAGGCTGAGTTATTGCTGCTTCTTTCTGTGTATAACATAGAGATGTGCAACAAAGAAATCATAGAAAGTAGGAGTATGAGCAGGCCATTCAGCCCTTCAACCTTTCTCCGCTATTGAATGTGATCATGGCTGATCAATCAACCCAGTACCTTGTTCCTACTTCCTTCCCATAGCCATTGATCCGTTAGCCCTAATTACTTTTGAAATGGTAATTAAATCTATTGATGAGGGTAATGCAGTTCATGTGGTTTACATGGAAGTAAGGCCTTTAATAAGATCTCACATGGAAAACTGGTCCTAAAGATAAGAGTTCACGGAATCCAACACAAATTGACAAACTAGATTCAAACTGCCTTATGAAATAACTGCACAGAGACTGGTATCCTGTCACCAAGTCACCCTTTATTTACTTGTGCACAGTACACTGGCTGTGCCCAGCCAGCTTGGAGTCAATCCCCTGAACTGAGGTGATTGTAAATCACCTCTTAATATTGATCAGCCAGTACCTCCTGATTGGCCCAGGTTAACAACCCCAATCAAGGACCTCTTAGTCAACAAGGTTCACCTGGTTCCAAACATTACAGCTTACAAATAGGAGGCAAAGAGTGATGGCGGAGGCTTGTTTTTGTGATTGGAAGCCTATGACCAGCTGTGTCTACAGAGATCAGTGCTGTGATTCTTGCTGTTTGATATGTACATTAACTATTTGGATTAATTAGTAAATTTATAGATCACACAAAAATTGATGGGCTGTTGATAATGAGAAGGACGCTCTCAGGCAACTGTCTGATATCGATCAATTCATAAATTGGACAGAGCCATGGCAGATGGAATTTATGAGGTGATACATTTTGGGCGATCTAATAAGGGAAGAATATACAAATGAATGGTAGGTCCCGAGGGAATACTGAGGAAAAGGGACCTTGGCGTACAAGTTTGCAGATTCCTGAAGGAGGCAGGCATACTGGACACTTGCCTTCATTAATTGTGACGTAGTATATAGGATAGAGAAGTCTTGTTACAATTTTGTAGAGCATTGGTTAGGCCACTGATGGAATACTGTGTGCACTTCTGGTTGCTACATTATCAGAAGGATTGAATTGAATGATTTCATTGTTACATTCAAGAAGAGGAGCAAGCTAAAAAGTCAAGGCAGGCAAGAGCACAGCAGAGAATGAGGTAAGACTGAAAAATTAAACTGCATCTATTTCAATGCAAGAGGCCTGACCGGTATGGCAGATGAACCGAGGGCATGGATGGGAGCATGTGACTGGGATATCATAGCTATTACAGAAACATGGTTCACGGATGGACAGGACTAGCAGCTTAATGTTTTGGCACTTGGATGCTTACGGGAAGGATAGAAAGGGAGGCAAGAGAGGAGGTGGTGTGGTGTTTTTCGTTAAGGGTCATATTACAGCTGTATTTAGGGAGGATATTTCTGGGAGAACATCCGGTGAGGTTACAAGGTGCAGAGCTCAATGAACACAGCAGGCCAAGCAGCATCATAGGAGCAGGAAGGCTGACGTTTCGGGCCTAGACCCTTCTTCAGAAATGGGGGAGGGGAAGGGGGTTCTGAAATAAATAGGGAGAGAGGGGGAGGCGGATAGAAGATGGATAGAGGAGAGTATAGGTGGAGAGGAAACAGACAGGTCAAAGAAGCAGGGATGGAGCCAGTAAAGGTGAGTGTAGGTGGGGAGGCAGGGAGGAGATAGGTCAGTCCAGGGAGGACGGACAGGTCAAGGGGGCGGGATGAGGTTAGTAGGTAGGAAATGGGGGTGCAGCTTGAGGTGGGAGGAGGGGATAGGTGGGAGGAAGAACAGGTTAGG
>NW_025971584.1:0-10515 GCF_021869965.1 Rhincodon typus
AAGTGCTGGGTGTGGTGGGGCTGGAGGGGAGTGTGGAGTGGACAAGGGAGTCACGGAGAGAGTGGTCCCTCCGAAACGCAGATAAGGGTGGAGAGGGAAAAATGTCTTTGGTGGTGGGGTCGGATTGCCGATGGCGGAAGTGTCGGAGGATGATGCGTTGGATCGGGAGGTTGGTGGGGTGGTACGTGAGGACGAGGGGGATTCTTTTATGGTTGTTATTGCGGGGACGGGGTGTGAGGGAGGAGTTGCGGGAAATGCGGGAGACACGGTTGAAGGCGTTCTCGACCACTGAGGGACGGGGGAGGAGTTGCCATCCTTGAGAAACGAGGACATCTGAGATGTACGGGAGTGGAATGCCTCATCCTGGGAGCAGATGCGGTGGAGGCGAAGGTATTGGTACGGGCGTGGAATGTCCTTAGACATTGTTTTGGTGAGGAAAATCGTGTCTCACAAAAACTTGAGTGAGCTTTTTGAGGAAGTAACCAAAAAGATTGACGAGGGTGGGGCAGTAGACGTTGTTTACTTGAACTATAGTAAAGCCTTTTGTCAAGGTTCCACATGGTAGACTAATTACTTAGATCACACGGGACCATAGTCAACACAGTGTGGAGCTGGAGGAACACAGCAGGTCAGGCAGCATCAGAGGAGCAGGAGAGTTGATGTTTCGGATCAGGACCTTTCATCAGATATTATTAAATTGGAGAGGGTTCAGAAAAGATTTACTAAGGTATTGCTAGGAATTGAGGGTTTGAGTTATAAAAATAGGCTGGATAGTCTGGGACGTTTTTCACCAGAGCATAGGAGGTTGAGGGATGACCTTACAGAGGTCCATAAAATCATGAGGGGCACAGATAAGGTGAAAGCAAAGGTCTTTGCCCCAAGTGGGGGAGTTCAAAACTCGGGGACATGTTTTTAAAGTTAGAGGAGAAAGCTTTAGAAAAGACATGAGGGGCAACATTTGTTTTAAACACAGAGTGATTAGTGCATGGAATGAACTGTCAAAGGAAGTGGTGGATGCAGGTACAGTTAAAACACTTAAAAAACATTTAAATAGGTACATAAATAGGAAAGGCTTGGAGGGAAATAGGCCAAATGCAGGCAAGTGGGACTAGTCTAATTTGGGAACATGGTCAGTTTGGGCGAGTTGGACCGAAGGGTCTGTTTCCAAACTGTATGACTATAACTATGACTCTATGCCTTTTCAACATACCTGCCAGCCACCCGTAATCTTTAAGAAGTAGCATAATGGAGGGTCACAGTTTTGTTCCAAAATAGACAATGCACTGTGACTGCAGCTTTCCTATGAACTCCATCATGTCCCTATGACCTTTCCACAACATTCTGTTACCTCAAATGACAACTGCTCTCCTGGAACCAGTATTCACTAACTGCTTACGAGCTTACTTAAGATTGAAGAAGCAAGGATCGGACAGGGCTCTAGAGGTCTACAAGGTAGCCAGGAAGGAACTGAAAAATGGACTTAGGAGAGCTAGAAGGGGGTATGAGAAAACCTTGGTGGGTAGGATCAAGAAAAATCCCAAGGCTTTCTATACTTATGTGAGGAACAACAGGATGGCCAGAGTGAGGGTAGGGCCAAATCAGGGACAGTGGAGGGAACTTGTGTGCGGAATCAGAGGAGGCAGGGGAGGTCCTTAATGAATACTTTGCTTCAGTATTCACCAGTGAGAGGGCCCTTGACGTTTGTGAGGACAGCATGAAACAGGCAGATATGCTTGAACAGGTTGTTGTTAGGAAGGAGGATGTGCTAGAAATTTTGAAAAACATGAGGATAGATAAGTCCCCTGGGCCAGACGGGATACATCCAAGGTTGGTATGGGAAGCATGGAAAGAGATTGCTGTCCCTTTGGCAATGATCTTTGCGTCCTCACTGTCCACTGGAGTAGTGCCAGAAGATTGGAGGGTGGCAAATGTCATTCCCTTGTTCAAGAAAGTTCCACATGGTAGGCTCATTCAGAAAGTAAGGAGGCATGGGATTCAGGGAAATTTGGCTGTCTGGATACAAAACTGGCTGTCCAATAGAAGACCGAGGGTGGTAGTAGATGGAAAGTATTCAGCCTGGAGTTCGGTGACCAGTGGTGTTCTGCAGGGATCTGTTCTGGGATCTCTGCTCTTTGTGATCTTTATAAATGACTTGGATGAGGAAGTGGGAGGGTGGGTTAGTTAGTTTGCCGATGACACGAAGATTGGTGGAGTTGTGGACAGCGTGGAGGGCTGTTGTAGGTTGCAACGGGACATTGACAGGATGCAGAGCTGGGCAAAGAAGTGGCAGATAGAATTCAACCCAGAAAAGCGTGAAGTGATTCATTTTGGAAGGTCGAATTTGAATGCAGAATACAGGGTTAATGGCAGGATTTTCGGCAGAGTGGAGGAACAGAGGGATCTTGGAGTCCACATCCATAGATCCCTCAAAGTTGCGACCCAAGTTGATAGGTTTGTAAAGAAGGCGTATGGTGTGTTGGCTTTCATTGGAAGGGGAATTGAGTTTAAGAGCCGTGAGGTTATGGTGCAGTTCTATAAAACTCTGGTTAGACCACACTTGGAATATTGTGTTCAGTTCTGGTCACCTCATTACAGGAAAGATGTGGAAGCTTTAGACAGGGTGCAGAGGAGATTTGCCAGGATGCTGCCTGGACTGGAGGGGCAGGTCTTATGAGGAAAGGTTGAGGGAGCTAGGGCTTTTTTCATTGGAGTGAAGAAGGACGAGAGGTGACTTGATAGAGGTTTACAAGATGATGAGAGGCATAGACAGAGTGGATAGTCAGAAACTTTTTCCCAGGACGGAAATGACTATTACGAGGGGGCATAATTTTAAGGTGATTGGAGGACGGTATAGAGGACGGTCAGAGATAGGTTCTTCACACAGAAAGTGGTGGGCGTGTGGAATGCGCTGCTGGCAGTGGTAGTGGACTCAGATACTTTAGAGACTTTTAAATGACTCTTGGATAGGCACATGGAGGATAGTAAAATGTAGGGTATGCAGGGTAGATTGATCTTAGTAGGATAATAGGTCGGCACAACATGGTGGGCCAAAGGGCCTGTACTGTGCTGTACTGGTCTATGTTCTATGTCTCTGAGTACAAGTGCTAGTGATAGAAAATATAGGCACTGAGGCAGGAGGAACTTGTGACTGCCAGACCTGATCACCACCATGGGGTTCTGGCTGAAGGATAAGAATTGACGTGAGCGATGCCTCCTTTAGTCAAATAATTATTCAGCGCTCAATGCCCATGGTTAGGTAACGTACCCAGGATCACTCCACAGTCAAGGAGTCAGGCCTTTAGGAGAGAAGGAAGGGGCAGAAATGAAAGGAAGTATAATAATGAGACTCCAAATCTATTCCAAGGCAATACACAATTTCCTGTATCCATAGACATTTAATCCACAGCTCAACTGTAAACAGTGGTGCGGCCCACTACACTACCCCCACTCTCATTATCCTTAAACCTGCAGCACTTCAATGAGCCTGTGGGAGGAGGGTGATGAGTGAGAGTGAGGCTGCTGTCTACAACTCACGGCTGATATTGAAGGCAGCTGTAGTATCTGCAGTCAATTAACAGAGTCGGGCTGAAATATAAATCATTCACAAAGCAGATATTTCCTTCAACCACTACCGTCGTGGAAAAAAAAGGAAAAAAACCCCAATTTGATTTCTTCCACCTACTCAGCAAGACAGTGAGAGAGCAGGTCACCTGGACACGGCGAAGCTACTGCATTAATAGCTGCATGTTTTGGCAGGTCATTGACACTGGTCTGATGAGGTGTCAAAACCATTCAATGAGAAGAGTTTTATTCAGAGGAGTGCCGAATGGAGAGAGGAGGAAGGTGCTAGCTGTCAGCCTAGATTATGTACTCAAGTTGTCTTGACCCATAACCCACTGACACAACGAACTGCACTCACACAACATCTTTATCAAAATAAACCACCCATGGGCACATCATTAGAGCTGATCAGGCAGCACACAAAACAGAAAACATTAGGACAGGTGACTAAAGATTGGTCAAAGAGGCATGTTTTATTTAACATTTTAAAGGAGGAAAGGGAGGGAGAGCAAGTGAGAGGGAGGGAGAGTGAGCGAAAGGGAGGAAGAGCTAGCGAGCGTGTGTGCATGCGAAGGGGGAGGCGGAGGGGATGCGTGGGGCAAGTGTGAGAGATAGAGGGGGGAGACAGAGAGAGAGGGAGCGTGTGGGAGGGAAAGGTGGAGAGAGAACATGGGGGAGGGGGGAGAGAGGGGGAAGGGGGAAAGGGAAGGGGGCAGAGGGGAGGGGCAATAGGGGGGAAAAGGGGGGGGAAGGGGAAAAGGGGGAAAAAGAGGGAAAAAGGGGACAGTCCACACTGACTCTCCGATAATAAGCTGCTCCTTTCTAAGTGACTCTAAATGTCACAGCCCATTTTACACTTGAATCCTTCCAGTCATCTGGGACACATCCAGGTTCAAGCACCTTTGAAAGATCATGGGCGTGGACCCCACAGTTTCACTAACTGTCATCAGCATTCTAGGAAGTAGCCACTGGGTCCCTGCAGTTGCTGGTCAGTTGGTTTGCAAGACAACAAGGTGCAGGGCTGGATGAACACAGCAGGCCAAGCAGCATCATAGGAGCAGAGAGGCTGAGTTGGTTTGCAATGCTGAGCAATGCCGACTGCATGGGTTCAATGCCCACACCAGCTGAGGTTACCACAAAGATCCTGTTATCTCACCATTACCCTTAACTTGAGGTGTCGAGAGTGTCAGATTAAGCTCACCACCAGTTGTCTCTCCTTTAATGAGACAGCAGCCCTATGGTCTGCTGGGTCTATGGCGACTTTAACCTATCCAGTATTATTTTCAATATTTTTGTGCAAGTTTACAAGTCTCTTTATAGCATCACTCCAGCTGACTTCACAGAACCCCCACCTCACACCCTCCATCTCCAATTAGATCTCTCATCTGTGTCATTACATAGGATGTAAGTATTGTTCTCTGGAGTTCAGAAAACTGAGAAGTGGTCTCATTCAAACATATTGAGCTCTTACAAGGTTGGACAGGTAGATGCAGCAATGACAAATCTCCTGGTCACTGAGTCTAGTACAGGTGACTCAGTCTCAGAATAAAAGGGACAGGTTGTTTAGGAAAGAGGGGAGTAGTAATTTTTCAGTGTGACCAATGTTTGGAGCTCTCTATCCAATGGCAGTGAAGGTTCAATCGTTGAGCACGTTCAAGGATGATATCAACATATTTCTTCATATTAAAACATGAACAGGGAGATAGTGCAGGAAAGTGATGTTGAAGTAAATGATCATTCATGATTATACAGAATGGTGCAGCAGACTTGAAGAGCTGAATGACCTTCTCTTGATCCTACTTCTCATGTTCTTGGGCCAGAAACAGGCCATTCAGTGTCACCAGTCCATACCAGGGTTTAAGCTCTACTCAAGATTTCTTCCATCTTTTCTCATCTAATTCTATCATTGGTGTCTCCATTCCCTATCCCCTCATCTCTGCCACATTTCCCTTTCAAGACATTTTTATTGTTTTGATTGTGGTATCATGTCATCTCAATTTCCCATCATCAACCCGTACCCTAACAATCAGCAAATTTCCTTTTCAAATCCTTATCACAAGGAGCTCTCTAATTCTTCAAGAGCCTCCTTAAAACTTAACTTTTTCAACCATCTCTTCAGTCACTCTTACCAACCCTTCTCCCAGGTCTGGCTCCTCCACTGATAGATGAAGCACTTGACATTGCTTTACCATTTGGAGGTGCTAAAGATCACAAACGAATGCATGGGCATGTTCTCGGCAGACAGCATTACAGAAGGAAATTCACATTTGATTTCAATGTCCAAGTAAAGGATGGAGACAACAGCTTACAGTCATCAACAATAACAAACTCACCAACAGATCGCAGCTGATACCTGTTGGAGCATTATCAGGCACAATGGGCTGAATGATCTTCCACTACACAGTATGGTTCTATGGTATCAGAGTGATTTTACAGCAGTAAATGGAAGCTTAATTATCACTATTCTGGCAACTTACTGACCAAAATGAACAATTTAGCACGTTCCAGACACCAGGGGAGCAGAAAGCTGTGGGTAATCCAATTTAATTGCAATATATTTATGACTGGGCTTTGGAAGAGATTCCTTATATAAGGACGGATAACATTATGGAATTAAATGCATTGGAAAACCCACAGCGTATTTGGATGGTGCACAGGTGAGCTGAAGTTTGGCAGTGTGTTGAAAGGTCTCTTCATATCTGCGACTAGTTTCTCTTGACTTTACCGTGAAGGTTGCATATAGTTGGAATTGGTTGAAAGACATCAGTGGCCTAACCTCGGGCTGATGGGTCACTAATTAACCTAAGCCACAGCATGAAGCAGCAGTAAGGGAATGGACTGGGGAAGCCTAGTTAAAACACAGCTACTGAGGAGAATTTGCACTCATTTGCTGCCCTGCAATTTGTTGGCTGACACAGTTTTCCTAATAGCTCCCAGCCCACTTGCACCAGATGTGAAAGTTTAGTCATGCTGCTGTCAAGAGCTGGGGGATGGATGGAAACAGATTCCCGACAGACACATTCTACAAAGGGTCATTTTACAGCAATAGGGGGAAAGAGGGGAAAATCTATTACTTATTTTGAATATTTTACATCTCCACAAACCACACAATGGGTTTAGGAAGATTGGGCAACAAATAAATAACAGGGAAATTACAACTTAATCATCCCTACTCCCATCCCCACTGCACCCACCCAATCCATGGGTGCACGCAAGAGTTTTGATACTAATCTGGACTATTAGTAGTACCTGCTCACGTCAATTTTTTTCTTTGCGTTGTCATCTCAACATAAAAATGTAGAGCATATGTCGCTCCACACCCGTTGGGTATGATCCTTGCCTGCATGGCACAACCAGATCATGTTAAAGGTAAATGAGGCCAGTAATCTCTATTACTTTATTCATTCAGTGATAAGGGCGTCACTGCCTGGGCCAGTGCTTACTTCCTATACCGAACTGCTCTGGAGACGGTGGTGGTGAGCTGCTTTCTTGAAACATTGCAGTCAGGTGTAGGTACACCACACAGTTAGAAAGGGAGTTTCAGGACTTTGACAGTAAGAGGAAGGGAACATAATTTCAAGTCAGGATACCAGCCACTGGCAATTTTCCCGTTATATCCAGATTTCTAGGGAGGCTCCAACAGACCAACCACTGAGGTTCCAGATGGGCTGTAAAGTGGAGTGACGGGATTAGGATTGCACCACAGAGATAACTGCAAACTGGACAGTGCACACTGGGAACTTGAACACAAATCTGACCCATAGAGTGTATTCATTAGTCACAGACAAAACATGAATAAGCATTGATTGACGCCGTGAATCCCAGAATATAGCTCCTTAGCCTAATGACAGGAATGAACATTTCACATTATTTTCAAAGAAACTGCCTTTAGGTGAATATTTAAACCCACTAACGTGAGGTTTTAGCAAAAAAAAAACAACTTCTCCAGCTCCAATATCAGTACCACTCATTTCCAGGTCATGCAGCTGAAGTTAATGCAGATTCTATCACTCAGCACTCCCAAATCAGTCATAATAGTTAGAGAAATGCTCTCTCTTCAGAGACCGTAAACATTCCCAGGAAGGTACAGCACAGGGTTAGATAAAACTTTCTCTACACTATATCCAAACATACTCAGGGCAAATTGAGCACGGGGTTAAGTACATAGTAAACCTCCTTTGACACAGTCCCTAAACACTCCCAAGTACAGCACAGGGTAGCTTCTTTTACACCATCACCATCAAACACTCTCAGAACAAGGACAGAAGAAATTTTTATCATATTGCTGCAACTGTGTCACTGTTTCCATATCATACAGAGAGACCTCTACTATAATATTATTGTAGTAAGGGGAGGTGATGGCCTAGTGGTATTATCACTGGACTGTTAATCCAGAGACTCAGATAACGTTCTGGTGACCTGGGTTTGAATCCCGCCACAGCAGATGGTGGAATTTGAATTCAATAAATATCTGGAATTAAGAATCTAATGATGACCATGAACCTATTGTTGATTTTGGGAAAAACCCATCTGGGTCACTAATGTCCTTTAGGGAAGGAAACTGCCATCCTTACTTGGTCTGGCCTACGTAACTCCAGCCCCACAGGAATGTGGTTGACTCCAAACTGCTCTCTGGGCAATTAGGGATGGGCAATAAATGCTGCTTAGCCAGCGACACCCCTTATCCCGAGAATGAATAAAAAAAAAATTCTGCTTCTCACACTATCCAATTTGCAGCCTGCAATTAAGATAATTATTGCTAAATTTGAAGTTCAAAATATTGGAATTTTAGTAAATGAACTTTAAAAAGCAAAATCTTTCTTGCTAAGCCTTCAAATTCTCAAGCTACTGACAGAGGCTTGGTCAAGAGTGAAACAGTATTCAAACAACATAAAGTAACCCTTTCAATAATGGTGCAGGAGGGAGGGATTCAGATACCTGGATAATTGGGGCTCATTCTGGGGTACGTGGGACCTCTACAAACGGGATGGTCTACACCTGAACCAGAGGGGTACCAATATCCTGGGGGGGAAATTTGCTAATGCTCTTCGGGAGTGTTTAAACTAATTCAGCAGGGGGATGGGGACCTGAATTGTAGCTCCAGTGTACAGGAGGTTGAGAGTAGTGAGGTCATAAATAAGGTTTCTTGGTCGCATGAGTGTACCGGCAGGCAGGAAGGTGGTTTGACGTGTGTCTACTTCAATGCCAGGAGCATCCGGAATAAGGTGGGTGAACTTGCAGCATGGGTTGGTACCTGGGACTTCGATGTTATGGCCATTTCGGAGACATGGATAGAGCAGGGACAGGAATGGTTGTTGCAGGTTCCGGGGTTTAGATGTTTCAGTAAGATCAGGGAAGGTGGTAAAAGAGGGGGAGGTGTGGCATTGTTAGTCAAGGACAGTATTACGGTGGCAGAAAGGACATTTGATGAGAACTCGTCTACTGAGGTAGTATGGGCTGAGGTTAGAACCAGGAAAGGAGAGGTCACCCTGTTGGGAGTTTTCTATAGGCCTCCGAAAAGTTCCAGAGATGTAGAGGAAAAGATTGCAAAGATGATTCTGGATAGGAGCGAAAGTAACAGGGTAGTTGTTATGGGGGACTTTAACTTTCCAACTATTGACTGGAAACGCTATAGTTCGAGTACTTCAGATGGGTCAGTTTTTGTCCAATGTGTGCAGGAGGGTTTCCTGACACAGTATGTAGATAGGCCAACAAGAGGCGAGGCCACATTGGTTTTGGTACTGGGTAATGAACCAGGCCAGGTGTTAGATTTGGAGGTAGGTGAGCACTTTGGTGATAGTGACCACAATTCGGTTACGTTTACTTTAGCGATGGAAAGGGATCGGTATATACTGCAGGGCAAGAGTTATAGCTGGGGGAAAGGCAACTATGAGGCGATGAGGCAAGATTTAGGATGCATAGGATGGAGAAGGAAACTGCAGGGGCTGGGCACAATTGAAATGTGGAGCTTGTTCAAGGAACAGCTACTGCGTGTCCTTGAGAAGTATGTACCTGTCGGGCAGGGAGGAAGTGGTCGAGCGAGGGAACCGTGGTTTACTAAAGAAGTTGAATCTCTTGTCAAGAGGAAGGAGGCTTATGTAGAGATGAGGCGTGAAGGCTCAGTGAGGGCGCTTGAGAGTTACAAGTTAGCCAGGAAGGACCGAAAGAGAGAGCTAAGAAGAGCCAGGAGGGGACATGAGAAGTCTTCAGCAGGTAGGATCAAGGAAAACCCTAAAGCTTTCTATAGGTATGTCAGGAATAAAAGAATGACTACAGTAAGACTGGGGCCGGTCAAGGACAGTAGTGGGAAGTTGTGCGTGGAGTCCGAAGAGATAGGAGAGATGCTAAATGAATATTTTTCGTCAGTATTCACACAGGAAAAAGACAATGTAGTCGAGGAGAATACTGAGATACAGGCTATTAGACTAGACGGGATTGAGGTTCATAAGGAGGAGGTGTTAGCAATTCTGGAAGGTGTGAAAATAGATAAGTCCCCTGGGCCGGATGGGATTTATCCTAGGATTCTCTGGGAAGCTAGAGAGGAGATTGCAGAGCCTTTGGCTTTGATCTTTATGTCGTCATTGTCTACAGGAATAGTGCCAGAAGACTGGAGACTAGCAAATGTTGTCCCCTTGTTCAAGAAGGGGAGTAGAGACAACCCTGGTAATTATAGACCAGTGAGCCTTACTTCAGTTGTGGGTAAAGTGTTGGAAAGGATTATAAGAGATAGGATTTATAATCATCTAGAAAGGAATAATTTGATTAGGGATAGTCAACACGGTTTTGTGAAGGGTAGGTCGTGCCTGACAAACCTTATTGAGTTCTTCGAGAAGGTGACCAAACAGGTGGATGAGGGTAAAGCAGTTGATGTGGTATATTTGGATTTCAGTAAAGCGTTTGATAAGGTTCCCCATGGTAGGCTATTGCAGAAAATACGGAGGCATGGGATTGAGG
>NW_025971585.1:0-10513 GCF_021869965.1 Rhincodon typus
AAACGTCTGTGGAACAACAAACCAGCTCGGCGAGCCAACCAACCTCATTTACAAAAATTTTTCCCCTCAATTGCTTCCCTTTCTTTTAGCCTCTTTCTGCTTCACATACAAGATCACTGAGCACTTTGCATCTTGAAAGCCCATATCAAAACGTACAGGACGACATCTTGTCACTCACCAAATTCCAGTACTAAGAGGTTGTAAGATATGGGGAAGCCACATCCAATGAGCAGACTGGAAGACACAAGTCCAAATGCCCTCCCTTTTTGCCTTCTACACAAGGGTGGCACGATGGCTCAGTGGTTAGCACTACTGCCTCACAGTGCCATGGACCCAGGTTCAATTCCACCCTTGAGCAACTGTGCAAACTCCACACAGACATACAGACATTCTTCCTGGGTCCGTGTGTTTCCTCCGGGTGCTCTGGTTTCCTCCCACAGTCCAAAGATGTGCAAGTTAGGTGGAGTGGCCATGCTAAATTGCCCATAGTGTGTCCAGGGACGTAAAGGCTGGGTGGATTAGCGATGGAGTTTGCAAGTTTACAGGGATGGGGATGGGTGGGATGCTCTTCAGAGGGTCAGTGTGAACGCGAAGGGCCAAATGGCCTGCTTTCACCCTGCAGGGACTATAAATGATAACTCTCACGCACTTTGCATGACAACCCACTGATGCGATATGCTACTACTCACATATATGCGGACATTTAAAATACAGACATTAATGATAAGGCTTCTGTCAAGTCAGTGGAGGACAGGTGATCAAGCAAGTATAGAATGCAACAAGGAAGGAAAAAAAAACTTCAGCTACCTTTAAGCTTTCTTTTAAATTCTAGGACTTAATTCATTTTTTTTAAATTTGGTGAATCATTGAAATTATAATAAAGGTAGTCCACATACAAACAGGTGCAAGTGTACCTGCACACACTTCTTTGTTGATTTCTGCTCATCTTGATTATTTGTGTGCTGCACGAATTTTTATTTCAAAGTCAAGTCAAAAACAGACAATGCTCGAAATTAGTGCCAACAACTGAACCAAAATCCTCAACCAAATTATGTATCAGCAATGACTTTGTATAGAAAATGAATGGTCACTAATTTACAGCACGCAAGACCATAAGAATTAGGAGCAAGAGAAAAATCACAGGTCCCTTTCAAGGCTGTTCCATCATTCAAAATGATCCTGGCTGATCTTGGGCCTCAACTCCACTTTTACACTCATTTCCTGGAGGAGAGCAAAAAAACACCCGTCTATCCCGACTTTAAACATATTCAATTACGGTGCATCCACAACCCTCTGGGGTGAAGAGATCGGAAGAATCACAACTTGAGTGAGGAAATTTCTCACCTTTAGTCCTAAATGATTGTCTTTTATTGTGAAACTGTTCACCCTTGTTCTAAATTTCCAAGCCAAAAGAAACAACCTCTCAGTACTGATGAAGTCAAGCCCTTTCAATGAAATCACCACTCATTCTTCGAAGCTCCAGACACTAGAGACCCAATTTATTCAGCATCTTCTCATCGGTCCCTCTGATTGGACAGCTGTCCTTTCAAGTTATTGTCTGCTGTATTGTCTGCAAAGTAAATATATACTTCCTTAAATACACAGAGACCAAAATTGCAGTACTCCAGATGCGGTTTCACCAAAGCCCTGTACAAGTGTAGCAAGACTGCCTCATTCATATACTTTAATCCCTTTGTAATAAAAAGCCAACATGCTATTTCCTTTCCCAATTGCTTGATCAACATGCATGTTGATTTCCTTTGCTCTTTGGAGGAGTACGGCCCGAATTTAAAGTTCAGTGCCATTTAAGAAAAGCAAGGCAGAATGTTTTTACAATCACCAAAGAGTTCCCCACATTATTTGCTTCCATGTTGCCCACTCACCTAATTAGGCCTTAGTCAAGGGTGATTCAAGTCTTTCCGCGTATAACATCATTTCTATTATTATAAAATCACAGACTCGCTCTGCACTGTACAGGAAATCTCCTGGTTCTGCTAAATTGTAAGTAAATGCTTTGATTCTTATGAATTAACCAACATACACTTTTCCAACTTGCAATACTGGGACACCAACTTGGTTGTTTCAATTACTTCGTAGCCCTAACTTAAGGGTACAGTTAAAATAAATTGCACAATAGCAAGCTTTTTCAACAATCAAACTTTTAAAACAAAAAAAAAATGTTATTCAAATTCTTAGTGAATCAATTGATTGAGAAGAAATAGGGTTGAAAATCCAATGTAATTCTACCAATTTTGTCAAAATGTGGTCACCTCACACATTCCTGAATACTGCTTTTGAACTGGTTAAAAAACTTGATGTGAATGTACACAAAAAGCAGTATAAATTTCCTACCAACCTCCAAATCGAAATAATTCCACTGCAACTTTTCTAAAACCTACAGCCAAAATGCATAAATCTGTTATGATACACTCACTATATTTTCCAGACTTCCCAAATTGGGTCATCACAGCCACTTTTCAAAATATAGCTTTGTCATAATTACATGACCGTACAAATCAACAATGCTTGAAAAACTCGTAACAATTTCTAACATTAGAGATCATTGCACAATCAGACAACACCCGTTGAATAATCCCAATTATGTTCCAAACTCCTATTAACAAGCAATTTTACGATTCAGTCTGGCTTACAACTTAGCTCACTCATGCTGGCTAGAAATATATATGTTCACATCCAGAGAAATGCCCTTCAGAAGAAAAAATGAAAAAATCCACACAATATTTTTTTTTTTAAAATAACATAAAAGTTTGAGGGCAACACTGCCTGGATGCATTCATCCTGCCAACAACTTGACCAGAGATAACATTCCTCATGCTGTATAAATTGTTGCTCCATCCAAAGTTTGGCATTTTTATGTGCCCTAAAGAGTACAAGATGGAAAGCATACCTGCATGTTCTTTTCACAACTATACTCCAGGTCTATACCATGTGGCAACTATTTTGAAAATTTAACTGTTTGCCCTTGGTCCAGTATCAGTTTGGTATTACCCACTTCTTCTAAAAGGGCAACAGGGGTGGAATGATACAAGGCACAGCTGAACATTCACACTGGATCTTCAAGGCAATAACTCAAAAATCCATCTTTAACTGTCACTGTGATATACTTTTCCTGGTTGACAATTTTTCCACCTCCACATGATACCTGCCTAACATGGACGAACTGTCAACAGTCGGAAGCAGAACTAGATGTTCAATGGAAGCAAGAACTCACTGGTTGTGCCAATTACATTTAAACAGATGGATAAGACTATGAACTACTAGATTTAAATACAAATGACACAGGAGAACATTAATAACAATAAATTAGTTAGGGGAAAATACAAATAAGTGATCACCAATTTTCATAATTAGTTCAAGTGATGATAAACAATAGCGTTTAATCCCATAAATGTATTTGTTATGAGGTCAGCTCAGTAACTTGACTCTAAAACAATGCAAAATTCCACTTACTTACTAAAAGAGTGAACATACAAAAATATAGAGAATATGGAGCAGAGTAGGCCATTTGGCCTTTTGAACCTGCTCCACAATTTTATAAGGTCAGGGCCGATCTGATTGTAACCTCAAATTCATCTATCCTGATAACCTTTCACCCCTTGCTTAGCAATAACACATCCACATCTATGTTAAAAATATTTACAGACTCTCGACCTGAAAAGGCAAAGGATGCAGAGTTTCAAAGAGTCTCAAACCTCAAAAAAAAATTGCTTCATCATATTTTTAAGCAGTGACCCCCTAGTTTTAGATTCTCACCAAGAGGAAATATTCTCGCCATGTCTAACAGGTCAGAACCCTCAAGATTTTATATGTTTCAATTAAGTAATTTCTTATTCTTCTAACCCTCAATGAACACAGGGCTTACTATGTCCAATATTATCTCATAATACAACCTAGCAGTTCCAGGTATTAGTGCAGCAAATCTTCTCTGAACACTTTTACATCCTTACTTAAATGATACTGTACAGAGTACTCCAGATGTAGAGTCAATGTCCTGTATAACTAAGCTTGCTCTTCAGCTACCCAAGCATATCATCCACTTCATCCGAAATGATCTACTCAGTGTCAGCATCCAGTATCGTCTGAACGTGAAACTGTTTAACCTTGATTGCTTCCAGGCAAAAACAAAACTCACGACCATGAACATGCATAACTTTTAGTTCGTAGATGACTGCTGCATGACAGCTCACTCCACGGAAGGCCTGTGAAGGAAGCTTGACCTTTTCAATACCTCATGCGATGCCTGGTGTCCTTAAACACTACCACAATAAAATTCCTCCAACAACTTTTCCCAGGCCAGTTGAGCTATTCCCCATTCCATTTTTGTAAAAAGGCTGGCCCTGAAGTATACACAGCACTTCCCATATCTTGGCTTATGCCTCTCTCAAAGCAATTACCCGTGAAGTCATCTAGCACTATGTCAACAAATGCCAGCAATGTCTTCTTCAGGCAGAGTAAATGTGTCTTTGATAACAGCAATCCTTGGAAGTCAAAGGTCCTGGTCTATAAGGCTGTCGTGGCAACCACTCTCCTCTCCTGAGCAAAACCCAGACCATCTACGTACAACACAGGTGGATCCTTGAGAGCGTCAACCAAATGGGAGGACCACTGGAACACAAGCTTCCCCCATGAAGAGGTGCCTATCAGCATCAAAAGCTCTGCTCCTGAAGAACCAACTTTGATTTAACCGGACGTCCAAGAAAACATGTCTCTTAGCAATTTCTCTTCTCCAGCTCTCAGCTGACCAATGTTCAAAAGGCTACCCTGTCTTTTTCTGATATCTTGAAGATCAGTTAAGTCTTTAACCTTCTAATTTCTATAGAAGGTTAGGTTTAACTTGTATAATCCATCCTTAAACTCTGAAGTCCAGGTATCATTTTTGTAAACCTACACTGTGCTCCACCCAACACCAATATATCCTTCTGAGCTTTTGTTTTCCGTACTAACCTTTGATAAGGTATCTTATCAAATGTCTCCTGGAAAATCCAAGCACAGTGCATTGACTGGTTCCCCTCCATCTACTGCACATACTTCAAGGAGATCCAAATTGCTGGTTAAACATGATTTCCCTTCCAAAAACCATGCTGGCTCTGCCTGATTAATGTAAACTTATCTAATTGTCCTGCTCTAACTTCTTTAATAATAGCTTCTAATATTTTTCCCTTAAACAGATACTGAGGTTTCCAACTTTCTGTCTCCCTATCTTTTTGAATACAGGAATTAGGTTTGCTATTTTAATGTCAGATTCATTAAATCAGATTGGCACTGAATCCAGTGAGTTTTGGAAAATTATAAACCAGTGCATCAATTATTTCACGAACTAATTCTTTTAAAACCCTAAGATGAAGTTGATCAGGATCTCACACGTCAGCCCCACAGTTCCAACAAATTACTCAACATCACTTCTCTGTGATTACAAAGAGTTTCTCCTCCCATCCTTGTATATACTCTTTTAGTGAAGACGGATGCAAAATACTTGTTCATCTGCCACATTTCCTTATTTTTCCATCATCAATTCTCTAGGCTCACTTTCTAGAGGACAAATACTCAGTTTGTTTCACTCAGAGATAGTAGGAACTGCCGATGCTGGAGTCTGAGATAACAAGGTGTGGAGCTGGAGGAACACAGCAGGCCAGGCCAGGCCAGGCAGCATCAGAGGAGCCAAAATCATCAGCTTTCCTGTTGGGAGCCTTCTTCAGAAATAGGGGAGGGGAAGGGGGCTCTGAAATAAATAGAGAGGGGGGTGTGGTCAGTGATATAAGGTGGACAGTGGAGTGGATAGGTGGGAGAGGAGACGGACAGGTCAAGGAGGCAGGGATGAAGCTAGTAAAAGGGAGTGGAAGTGGGAGTGGGGATTGGTCCGTGAGGTGGGAGGAGCGGATAGGTGGGAGAGAAGACGGAGAGGTCGAGGAGGTGGGGATGGGGAGGCTGGTCTTGGGATGAGGTCGGGGGTGGGGAGAATTTAAGCTAGTAATGTCCACATTGAGACCATTGGGTTGTAAGCTTCCAAGGCGAAATATGGAGGTGCTGTTCCTCCAGTTTCCAGGTGGCATCGTTGTGACACTGGAAGCGGCCCAGGATGGACATGTCATCCAGGGAGTGGGAGGCGGAGTTGAAGTGGTTCACGAATGGGAGATGTTGTCGTTTGTCACGAATCGAGCGTAGGTGCTCCACAAAACTGTCTCCGAGCCTCCGTATGGTCTCCCCGACGCAGAGGAGGCCACATCGGGAACAGCGGATACAATAGACCACATTAGCGGAAGTGCAGGTGAACATCCGTTTAATGTGGGGGGTTTTTTTGGGGCCTGGGATGGAGGTGACGGGAGAGGTGTAGCACCTCCTGCGGTTGCAGGAAAAGGTGCCGGGGTGGTGGGGCTAGTGGGGAGTGTGCAGCAGACAAGGGACTTGCGGAGAGAGTGGTCCCTCCGGAAGGCAGGGAAGGGCAAGGAGGAAAATATATCCTTCATAGTGGGGGCAGATTGCAGGTGGTGGAAAATGATGCGTTGAATCCGGAGGTTAATGGAAGGACAAGGGGAATTCGATTTTGTTTTTTTTGCAGGGAGGGGGTGGGAGGGCTGAGGTGCAGGAAACGTAAGAGATGCGGTCGAGGGCATTTTTGACCACTGGGGGCGGGGGGAGAGAGAGAGAGAGCGCGAGAGAGAGAGAGAGAGAGAGCGCGCGAGAAGAGAAGAGAATTATGGTCCTTGAAAAACAAGGACATCTGGAATGTCCAGGAGTGGAATGCCTCATCTTGGGAGTAGGTTTAAAGAAATGAAGCAACTACATTTCACCGTATAAAACAAGACCATTTTTACCATGCGCGAGTCTATCAAATACCAAATGCTATCTTGGATAACCATCAACATTCTAAAATTCAATCAACATATCAAACATGAACTGAAAGGCAAATTTTGGTCAATTATAGACTTCTAATTACACATTAAATGACAAATACAATTAATTCAGATTTTACAAACTAGACTGAAATTAATGTACAAGTCTTTCACCACTGTGTCTTCCAAATAATGGGCAATGTAGTCCAAACAGAGTGGGTTGGAGGAAGTTAGCAGACTTGCAAACTTGCGCGGAAAGAAAAACAGTTAAATCTCTAGAGTCTGATCTAACTCTTTTCCGAATTGAAAGGGGCTAGAAAAAATGATTGTCTCATCTTACTTGCCCACTGTCAACGACATAAAAACAAACAAACAGTTGATGAGGGTGTCCAGCCCAAAAGGCAGGAGATTGCTAACGGTGGTGAACGAACAACTGAGATGTCAAATGGGTGTTAATGAAGGTGTGAAAGGGAGAAAATGCCCACACTGCCCAGAGCAAAGTAATGTGGGTAAACAGAAGCAAACTGGAAAAGGCAAACCAGGGCAGGACTTGTGCAGTTAATGGTAGGGCCCTGGGGAGTGTTGCTGAACAAAGAGGCCTAGGGGGTGTGGGTGCATAATTCCTTGAAAGTGGATTTGCAGATAGAAACAGTGGTGAAGGTGGTATTTGGCATGCTTGCCTCCACTGGTCAGTGCACTGAATATAGGATTTGGGACTTCACGTTGCAGCTGTACGGGACATTGGCACGGCCACTTTTAGAATACTGCATAGGTTTCTAGTGGCCCTGCTATGGAAAGGATTTTGTTAACAAAAACAAAAACAAAAAGATGCTGGAAAAGCTCAGCAGGCCTGGCAGCATCTGTGAAGAGAAAAAAAATCAGTTAACATTTCGGGTCCGGTGACCCTTCGTCAGAAGGATTTTGTTAATCTGGAAGGGGTGCAGAAAAGATTTATAAGGATATTACCGGGACTGGAGGGTTTGAGCTACAGGGAGTGTCTGCATAGGCTGGTGCTTTTTGCCTTGGAGCATCAGAGGCCAAGGGGTAACCTTATAGAGGTTTATAAACTCATGAGGGGCATGGTTAAGGTGAATAGCCAAAGTTTTTTCCTGGGGTGGCGGGGGTGAGGAAGGAGTCCAAAAATAGACAGCATAGGTTTAAGGTGAGAGGGGATAGATTTGAAAAAAAAAGACCCAAAAGAGTAACTTTTTCACACAGTGGGTAGTGCATGTATGAAACAAGCTGCCAGAGGAAGTGGAGAAGGTGAGTACAAATTACAATATTTAAAAGGCAGCTGGCTAGGTATACGAATAGGAAGGGTTTACAGGGATATGGGCCAATCTCTGGCAAATGGGGCCAGGTCAGAGTGTGATGTCTGGTCAGCGCAGACAAGTTGAACTGAGGGGTCTGTTTCAAGTAAGTATGACTCTATAATGAATTTCAGCTCCTCTTCTACGATTTAGCACAATCCCCAGCAGAAAGCAGTACACTACCAGTTTATGTTCCATAGATATGGTATTCATCAAAAATGGGACATCGGAAGAACTTCTTCATCTCTGTATCATGGTCTGCATGGTGCATATCCACTAATGTTACCGTTATGTAACAGGAACAGCCTCAGAAATTCACTCTGTCTATTCTCAGCTTTTCAATCTAGCTTCCTTCTTCTTCAGCCTGTACAATACCATGGGGTTAATTATCCAGAGCTCTGCATCCTTTTATATGCTTTCAACCAGTTTCAATTTCCCCAGAAATGTTTGTTTCCAATCTCCGTTTCAGCCTTAGTTTCCTTACAAATGGAAAGATCAGATTGCTTTCTCAGTTTTCCTTTCAATTAAAATCAAATCAGTCTCAAAGAAGTGCAAGAACAAGGCAAGCATTTCTTAACTGTGCAGCATACTGCATTTGCTTTTACTGCTAGATACAGTTCTACTGCACAGAGAAAAATTCACTTTGCCCTGATGAGTAAATATAGAACAGCACATTGGGACAAAAAGAAATTACAATTACATGGCCTGTACAACAGGAAGGCATATATTAACACTTTCAAAGATCAAATATTTTCTATACCTAAATTTAGAGGTAAACAAGTGCGGCAATATTAGACACCAATTGAATAAGTAACACATTCTCTTAAGCATGCCTCTGATCAAAACCAGGGTACAACATGCAATGCTTAAAGCACATTTAAAGTAGATAAAATAACTTCACAGGAGCAAATCAAAACAGTAACTGATACTGAAGCTAGCTAATGTTAGGACATATCCAAAAATAAAGCCCCATAGAAAACCTCCCCCTTAAGAGAGAAGAGATGGGCAGGTCTAGAGACAAAATTCCAAAGCATAGGATCAAGAAAGCTAAATTTTATAATTTTCTTTTGTGATATCATTAATGCAGCAATCTTAATTACTGGAGCAATATATATTATAAAGAAACTTCAAAAAAGTGGAGACCTATCTTGCTCAGGCATTGTTTCATTGTTTAAAATATTCCAAATGAAAATCAGTCTTCAACCTTCCTTATATTTGTCTGAAATTCCAAATTATGTAACATTTCCAATTTATAAAACATTGAGATGAGGTACAAACAAAAAACAAGAAATATACATCAGCTGAAATACAATTGATTTGAATCTTCAACATCAACATTCAATTATTAATGAAAGTATTCCATTTTTTAAAAAACTGTACTAGCAAAGCTACACTAAAACTGTTGCAATTAAAGTCGAAATATTAATTCTCCTGTTACCGTAGTTGGTAACTGAGCCACAAAGAACAGAAAGCTCTAAATCACAGTCCTAATTATTTTTTTTTTTTAAAAAGCAGTAGTTCCTCCTTTTCACACACAGTCTAACATATCTGCAACTCCCTTCCCAAGCCAAACAGCTGCATATTATTTATTTTTGATGCACTTATATAAGGCACAATTTATCCGGTTAGCACACAAAACAATACTTTTCACTGTATCTCAGTACGCGATAGCAACAAATCAAAATCAACAATGGCCTAGAAAGCCACACTGTTTTATTCAAACATCAGCCATTCATGTGGCAACCTATCCCCATTTTTACAGGTTAACTATGGTTTAACAATAAATGCTCATGACTAGTGATGGCTACATTCCAAAAATGATTTAAAAGAAATACCAAAATCACTGGTGCGATGCAACTTCGCAATAAACTGCTGATCAGGCACAGTTAGAGGCCATAAACCAAAAAAAATTTGACTGACTCCAGCAATTGCTACACACAATCAGGTGCAGCTCATCAAGCTTTGCTCAACTGTGGACTAAAACAATTGAGAGTCAATTTATTAGAAATGCATTATTTATTCACAAGATAGTATTAGTTATAAAATTATTTACAGGTCAACTTTAAAAATAAATTAACTTTTTAGAAGATACAGAATAGCTCATTTTTAAACTGGGCCACGGGTGTACTGAAATGTCCCAGGGCGCTATAGAAGAACAAAGCAATAAATACCAGAAAGAGAAACGCATTTCTTTTATGCCTATGTCTGATAACAGTAGCCACAATGTGGACATGCCAGTGTTGGACTAGGGTGGACAAGCTCGGACAAGGTCAGAAATCACATGACACCAGGTTACAGTCTATCAGGTTTATTTGAAATCACAAACTTTCAAAGTGCTGCTCCTTCGTCAGG
>NW_025971586.1:0-8405 GCF_021869965.1 Rhincodon typus
GAGAGAGAGAAACAGAGTTAATGTTACAGGTTATAGACACAGAAAGTGCTGGAGAAACTCAGCACGGTCTGTGCAGAGACGCAGAGCAGGAAAGCTGACGTTTCGGGCCTAGACCCACAGCAGGGTCTGTGCAGAGAGAGAGAGAGAGTTAATGTTACTGGGTATACACACAGGAATTGCTGGAGGATCTCAGTAGGGTCTGTGCAGAGAGAGAAACAGAGTTAATTTTACAGGTTATAGACACAGAAAGTGCTGGAGAAACTCAGCAGGGTCTGTGCACAGAGAGAGAGAGAAACAGAGTTAATGTTACAGGTTATAGACAGAAAGTGCTGGAGAAACACAGCAGGTCTGTGCAGAGAGAGAAACAGAGTTAATGTTCCAGGTTATAGACAGAGAAAGTGCTGGAGAAACTCAGCAGGTCTTTGCGGAGAGAAAGAGAGAGAAACTCAGTGAATATTACAGGTTATGGACACAAAGTGCTGGAGAAACTCAGCAGGTTTGTGCAGAGAGAGAGAGAGAGAAACAGGGAGAATGTTACAGGTTGTAAACACACAAAGTTGCTGGAGATACTCAGCAGGTCTGTGCATAGAGAGAAACAGAGTTAATATTTCAGGTTATAGACAGAAAGTGCTGGAGAAACTCAGCAGGTCTTTGCAGAGTGAGAAATAAAGAGTTAATGTTACAGCTTATCGACACAGAAAGTTGCTGGAGAAACTCAGCAGGGTCTGTGCAGAGAGAGAGAGAAACAGAGTTAATGTTACAGGTTATAGACACAGAAAGTTGCTGGAGAAACTCAGCAGGGTCTGTGCAGAGAGAGAAACATAGTTAATGTTACAGATTATAAACACAGAAAGTGCTGGAGAAACTCAGCAGGTCTTTGCACAGAGAGAGAGAGAGAGAAACAGAGTTAATGTTACAGGTTACAGACACAGAAAGTGCTGGAGAAACTCAGCAGGGTCTGTGCACAGAGAGAGAGAGAAACAGAGTTAATGTTACTGCTTACAGAAACAGAAAGTGCTTATGAAACTCCGCAGGTCCGTGCAGAGAGAGAGAGAAACAGAGTTAATGTTACTGGGTATACACACAGGAATTGCTGGAGAAACTCAGCAGGGTCTGTGCAGAGACAGAAACAGACTAAATGTTACAGGTCTTTGACACAGAAAGTGCTGGAGAAACTCAGCAGGGTCTGTGCAGAGAGAGAGAGAGAAACAGAGTTAATGTTACAGGTTATAGACAGAGAAAGTGCTGGAGAAACTCAGCAGGTCTTTGCGAGAGAGAGAGAAACAGAGTTCATGTTACAGGTTATAGACACAGAAAGTGCTGGAGAAACTCAGCAGGTCTGTGCAGAGAGAGAAACAGAGTTAATGTTACAGGTTCTCGACGGAGAAAGTGCTGGAGAAACTCAGCAGGGTCTGTGCACAGAGAGAGAGAGAAACAGAGTTAATGTTACAGGTTATAGACATAGAAAGTGCTGGAGAAACTCAGCAGGGTCTGTGCACAGAGAGAGAGAAACTCAGTGAATATTACAGGTTATGGACACAAAGTGCTGGAGAAACTCAGCAGGTCTGTGCACAGAGAGAGAGAGAGAGAGAAACAGGGAGAATGTTACAGGTTGTAGACACACAAAGTTGCTGGAGAAACTCAGCAGGTCTGTGCAGAGAGAGAAACAGAGTTAATATTTCAGGTTATAGACAGAAAGTGCTGGAGAAACTCAGCAGGTCTTTGCAGAGTGAGAAATAAAGAGTTAATGTTACAGCTTATAGACATAGTAAGTTGCTGGAGAAACTCAGCAGGGTCAGTGCAGAGAGACAGAGTTAATGTTACAGGTTATAGACACAGAAAGTTGCTGGAGAAACTCAGCAGGGTCTGTGCACAGAGAGAGAGAGAAACAGAGTTAATGTTACAGGTTATAGACACAGAAAGTGCTGGAGAAACTCAGCAGGTTCTGTGCAGAGAGACAGAGAAACAGGGTTAATGTTACAGGTTATAGACACAGAAAGTGCTGGAGAAACTCAGCAGGTCTGGTAGCAGAGAGTGAGTGGGAGAGTGAGAAACAGAGTTAGCATTTTGAGTCCTTGCTCACAACATCGGATATGAGAGTTAGAGAAATAGATAGTGGATGTCAGAGTTGGGGGTCGCAGGCGAGAGAGAGAGGCAACATCCGAGATGGGAGAGAGGAATTGTCAGAGATGGGGCAGAGAGAGAGGGGGCGAAGGTCGCTGACGGGGCTAAAGAGAGAGAGAGAGCAAAAGAACATCTGAGACACGAGAGATAGACAGAGACAGAAAGAGTCGGGGGGGAACATCGGAGTCAGGAAAGAGAGAGGAAACATCAGAAATGGGTGAGAGGGAGAGGGGAACATTGGAGATGGGTGAGAATGGGGGAATGTTGGATATGGGAGAGACAGAGGAACAGTGGAGAGAGAGGGGAGGAACGTACGAGACAGGAGAGAGAGGGTTGGATTGTTGGTGATGTTGGGGATCGACGGAGACAGGGGACAGACACAGAGGAACATTGGAGATGGGGGAGAGAGATAACATCAGAGATGAGAGAGACAGTGAGGAAACAACTGACACAGGAAAAAGAAGGGGAGTATTGGAGTCGAGAGAGTGAGAGAGGGAACTTTGGAGACAGGAGAGAGTGTGAGTGAGAGAGGGGGAGCGAGACAGAACATCAGAGATGAGAGAGAGGGAAAGTATGAAAGGGGAGAAACACACAGAGAGAGAGAGGGAATGTTGGAGACAGGAAAGAGAGAGGGCTCATGGAAGACAGGTGGGAGATGGAGGGAACGGAGACAGGAGAGTGTGGGCAAATGTTGGGGATGGGAGAGAGAGAGAGGCAGGGAACATCAGAAACGGGAGAGAGAGAGATAGGGAACTATGGAGATGGAAGAGAGATTGAGGGAATGATGGAGATGAAAGGGAGAATGAGGAAACGGCAGAGATGGAAGGGAGATGGAGGGAACGTTGGAGATGGAAGGGAGAAGGAGGGAACAATGGAGATGGAAGGGAGAATGAGGGAACGTCGCCGATGGAAGGGAGAATGAGTGAACGGCAGAGATGGAAGGGAAAAGGAGGGAATGGCAGAGATGGCAGGGAGAGAGACGGAACGGCGGAGATGGAAGGGAGATGGAGGGAACGTTGGAGATGGAAGGGAGAAGGAGTGAACAATGGAGATGGAAGGGAGAATGAGGGAACGTCGCCGATGGAAGGGAGAATGAGGGAATGTCGCTGATGGAAGGGAGAAGGAGGGAATGGCGGAGACGGAAGGGAGAAGGAGGGAACGTCGGAGACGGAAGGGAGAAGGAGGGAACGTCAGTGACGGATGGGAGAAGGAGGGAACGGCGGAGATGGAAGGGAGAAGGAGGGAATGACGGGGATGGAAGGGAGAATGAGGGAACATCGGAGATGGAGGGGAGGGAGAGGAGGAACATGGGCGGCACCCATTTCAATGGCGTCCCCAAACCACGACGCCAACCACGCCGCGGGCAGCAAGGTCCCGTGAGCCAGACGCTCAAGCGGCGTTGCAGAAGGAAGAGGAAGAGATGACATTTTGGGCGTTGGGATGGCGGAGGACGCCCCATCGCGCCCCAATGTCTTTGGGATTGGGCAGGCTACTTGGAGCGTCAACGGAAGTTGACGGCAACTTGGCGAAAAACACAGAATTCGCACTTTGGAACGAAACAAACAATGAATTTGTCGCCAAAACCAGGTTAAAACCTTTTTGAACAGTTAGAAAAGATGCCTTTTTGGCCAAAATATTTGAGTTGAGGTGGATGATGGGAAGGGGTCACGTGACACCCCCAACGGTCAATTTTCAAAAGTCGTCCTTTTTCCGTTCTGAGGCGCCGCCTCACGATGTAAACCAAATTTTTCATAGTTTTATCAAAAATACCCGGAATTTATCGACTTCGAATTTAAAATAATTTTTTTTGCCGGGCCGGGGGGGGGGAATTTTAAAAAAGGCCGGCGGCGGCGGCGGGGGGGTCACGTGTCCCGTAGGGTCAAAGGTCGCACCCTCGGCCAATGGGAAGCCGCCGCCCGCGTAGCCCGCACGGTTAATTTTCTTTAATATATATTTCGAAACCCGCCGCCCGCCTCCAGGCCCCGAAATTTGAAGCGAACCGAAGCCGCCTTTTAAAAAAATCGGCGATTTCGAGGTTGGCCATTTTTTCAATCTGGAAGGGAATTGTGGGTAAGCGGCTTGGGCTCGGGGTGCGGCTTCACGCCGCCCCGAGACCACGTGGTCACCAACCACGCCCACTCCCCCAGAAGCCCCCGCCCCACGTCCGCCCGAAGCCTATAAAAGCGCGGCTCGCAGGCTGCTTTGTTCAGTCGGCGCCGAGCGGGCACTTAGGGCGGAGGTAGTTGTTGCGCTCTGTTTGGGGCTGCAATTGGATTGAATGGAGCTGCAGACAGAGCAGGAACAGAAGAGTTGCTTCTGGCCTACGTCTTCTAGTTGATCCCTTCCTTCTTTGCTTCCTCCCCACACCAAAAAAAATCCATTCATGATCCTTTCCTTTAAAACCTCCTTCCCCCCCCCCCCCACCCCCCACCACCACCAACCTCCCATCCTTAGCTTCTTCCTCCCACTTAATATCATTTGTTTTCCCCCAACATATCACTTTCTAACCTTCTTGCCCCCAAATGCATGGCATTTTTAAAAAAATGTATTCTCCCCCTCATTAGCTTGATATCATTTTTTTAGCCCCACACCCTAATACCATCTTTAACCCCTTTTGATTCTCTCATTCTTCCCCCCGCCAAAAAACCATGCTTGACATTTTTATTTCAACCCTCCAATCTAACATTTCTTTCTCCCTTCTGCCCCTTGTCTTAATAGTGTTCTTAACCCCATCCTTAACTTGCTAATCTATTTGCATTTTTACCACCCCCTTGTGATTCCTAGTGTAACTGTTATTACCCCCCACCTTGTGCTCCCTAGTCTAACTGTGTTAGCTCCCCCCCCCCCCCTGGCTATCCTAGGTCTGTGTCCCCCCCCCTCAGTTGGAAGCGTGTGGCGTGTTTACTGTGATATGGATGTGCCGGCGATGGACTGGGGTCACACACACACCCAGTTATAACCCAAGGGGTTGGTTTGAGATTGCTCAGGCTTTTGGAGCGCTGCTCCTTTGCTAGTCTCAGGTGTAGTCAGCCATTCCGGTGATTCTCTGCCTCTACTCCCCTTCACCCAATTTAAGGAGCTGCGCTCCCAAAGCTTGTGATTCGAAATAAACGCCCCCGCGGCGCCTTGAGTGAAAATTTTTACCCCTTCCCTTTGCTGCTTCCCCGAATATTATTTTGAACCCCACTTCCTGGCCTAATCTCTCTTTTACCCCTTCTCCCGTCCTGCAAACTGATTTCTCTCCACAGATGCCGCCAGACCTGCTGAGCTTTTCCAGCAATCTGTTTCTGTCTCCTCTTGTACCCCTTTAGTGTCTCCTCCGAGCCTAATAATTTTAACCCTCTCTTTCCTCTCCCCCCTCAAAAACAAAACCACACGCAACGTTTTCGTTTCAACCCATTTTTAAATGCCTCCACCCTGACGTCGTCGATTTATTTACACCTTCGCACCATTTAACCTAACTTTTTTTTAAAAAAGTAAAACCCCCTTTTAATAGCGTGACCTTCGCTTTCTCCCTAGACTCAGAGTCATAAACCCCCACACTCCCCCCAACCCCTTCCCTTTCTCCCAGACGGGTTGGCAAGGTTAGATCGCGCTCACTCCGACCTGACCCTTTGCAGCTTCCCCCCCCCAGCCCCGCGCATTCTATGTCAGGCAGACCACAAATGCTGACACGGCCAACCGTGATACCCCATGCTTGCCCGTCCACCTTTCACCGTCCCACCTACCCTTCCTCATCTGTCTTCCCCCCCCCCCCCACCTTCCCGTATGTATTTCGGGGCTCCGATTCCCTGCTCCTCAGATGCTGTCTGACCCACTGTGCTCAATGTTTACTGAAGAGACCTCCTTGGGGAGCGGGTTTATAGTTCCTTGAAAGCCGGAGTTGGGGGGGTTGCGGTCGCGGGTAGACAGGGTGGTGAAGGGGCTGCGGGGTGCTTTTGGAAATACCGCGTTCGATCCCGGTCTCCCCCACTACAGGAAGGACGTAGGGAAACTCAAAACGGTGTTCGGAAAAGGATGTCGGAGGGTTCGAGTGACAGGGAGAGGCTGGGGGGCTGTTTCGCCCCCTGGAGCGTCGGAGGGGGGTGACCTTATTAGGGGTTTATAAAATCATGAGGGGGGCATGGATAGGGTGAATAGCCTTTACCCAGGGTGGGGGTGGGGATGGGGTCCGAAACTAGAGGGGCGTAGGTTTAAGGTGAGGGGGGAAAGGGACCCGAGGGGGTAACTTTTTCATGCAGAGGGGTGATGTGTGTGTGGAACGAGGAAGTGGGTGGGGGGAGCTGGTACAGTTACAAACATTTAAAAGGCATCTGGATGGGGACATGGATAGGAAGGGGTTTAGAGGGATAGGGGCCAAATGCTGGGCAAACGGGGGGGGGGGGGCTGGATTAATTTAGGGTATGTGGGGTCGGCACGGATGGGGGATAGGCCGAAGGGTCTGTTTCCGTGCTTAATATTTATGACTGTAAGTTTTGACCCCAGCCTAATATTTTTACCCTTTCTCCCTCAACCTAAAATCATTCCTTACCCCCTCCTGATATATTTCCCTCCCTTCCCCATCGTGTTGTACCCCTGTCTCTATTTAACCTAATGTCGTTTTTACTGCCTGACATATCATCTCTGTTCATCCTCTGCTGACCTGATCTACCTTGGCCCCCACTGAATAATACTGGAGCCTGTTTCTCTCCCTCCGGCCTAATATTTCCAATCCCAGCACCATTCCTCCTCCTAGCCTTCCTCCCGATCTAATTTCGATTTATTCTCCAACCTAATATTTTGACTGTTCCCGAACCAACTCGGGTTTTTTCCAGTCTCGCCGAATGTTTTTATCTCTCAGCCTGGTTGACGTGTTTTTAACCTTTCGCTCCCTTTAACCTAATGTTTTGTGTCTCCCCCTCGAATCTAATCACTTTCACCCCTGGGTCTAATGATGTTTCTCCCCAACGAAATCTCCTACCCATCTCTCTCCCGCCACCCCCTCCCTCCGAAACCGGGTCTAGAATTTTTTTAACGTCAAACCTCAAAACGTTTTTGAACTTCCCAACCTAACAGCGTTGCGTTTTTTTACCCCCTTTTCCATCGCTTTTGCCCCCTTCCTCTTCCTCCGAGTCTGCCCACTTTCCCCAACCCGTGATAACGTTGCCCTGCACCCCCCCCCAGTCCCTCCAACCTGATCGATCGCCCTTTTGCTCCTCAGCCCAAGATCGTTAACTCTTTGTTTTAAAAAGAACAGACCCCCTTTCACCCCACCGGGCATGGAGGTCAATAGATTTTTTAACGGGTTGAGAGGGGCATTAGGAGTGGGGGTGGTGGGGGGCAGGTGTAACCGGCTGGCTTTGGAATCAAGTGGGGTGGGGGATGTGCACGCGGGAGAAGGGGGAGACGGGTGGGGCCCGGGAGTCGCCTGGGGGGAGGGTGGGTGTGTGTGTGTGTGTGTAGGGCGGGAGGGGGATGGGGAACCGAACCCAGAAATGTGCAGCCCTCCTGGCAGAATGGTTTGGGTGCGCGGCGCGCGACATGATGCAACAGTGCCGCACTCTAACCTGATGCTTGTTTTTCTCCCCCTCCACCTTTCTCTCCCTGTCACTCCTTCCTTCCTTCCTTCCTTCCTCCCCCCAACTCCGGCGCGCTCGCTCTGTGTCCGCCCCTCTTTGTGTGCGTGTCTCTCTCTCCCCAGTACCGCCGATCTTCTCTGGACCCTGGGCGAGCCCACACCGAACATGGCCGCCATCCAGGAGCGGATCAGAAACTACAAGACGGCCCCCTTCGACGCCCGTTTCCCCAACTGTAACCAGACCCGCAACTGCTTCCAGAACTACCTGGGTGAGGGAGCGCGCCGCGGGGGGTTTTGGTGTGGGGATTAAACCCTTGCCACCTCCTCCCGTTTCCTCCCACCAACCTCGTCAGCTCATCGCGGGTATCAGAGACAGCAGCTCACCTTCATCTTCGGGGATTTCAAAAGACCCTGATTCTTGTCCCTGTAAACCTGGGGGTAAATGCTCAATCTGACGGAGGCCTTCACAGTTACCAACTATATATACTGGTCCTGTTGGAGGGCGGGGAGGGACAGTTCTGTCCCTGTATAACACGGGTACAGTACTGGTGGGGATGGGTCTGTCACTGTATAACACTGGGGTACAGTACCAGTGGGGATGGGTATGTTGCTGTATAACACTTGGGTACAGTACCAGTGGGGGACGGGTCTGTCGCTGTATAACACTGGAGTACAGTACCAGTGGGGACAGGTCTGTCCCTGTATAACACTGGGGTACAGTACC
>NW_025971586.1:8567-9391 GCF_021869965.1 Rhincodon typus
CCTCCCTCCCTCCCGGTGCCAGTACTGAGGGAGCGCCGCACTGTCGGAGGGAGATGGATATACTCTAGGGGGGACTCGAGCTCCATAATCCAGGCCGACACTCCCTCCCTCCCGGTGCCAGTACTGAGGGAGCGCCGCGCTGTCGGAGGGAGATGGATATCACAGTCAGTCCCTCATGGCCTCTTCCTGTTCTTCTTCCCGCCACAACCCCCTCCTTTTTCCGGCAGGTGAAGAAATGGGACGACCAGGTCGGAGCAGGGACCTTCCCTGGGAAAATATAGAGTTGCCTCTTCGACGTCTGCTGGCTTCGTTTAAACCCGTCGTCCCCCCTCCCCTCAGCCATGTCTCCCGGCCACTCGCTGCGTGATTCGGAGCACGTCAAACTCCGTGAGTCGTTTCCCCCTCCCCCCCACCAAAAGACCGTCCTGAGGAGAGTCCGACGATCCCGGTGGCGGAGTGTAAAGCTGAGAGATGTTATCGCGTGTCTGTTCCCTCTTGCTTGAGCAATAAAGGGTTTTCAAGCCCCGTTCCGCGTTCACGCTCTTTCTCTCTCTTCCTCCCTCCTTATGGGGCCCGAGGAGGGGGATTTGTGGGGCAAATACGGGGAAAACCCTTCCCCCTCACCCCCACAGATGCTGTGCACCGCTGGGGAGCTGTGTTACAAAGCCCAGGGACGGTAGGGTAGGTGGTGGACGGAAGGGCTGTGCAGGCCTGCAGAGACAGGGTTCAGGCAGGTGAGGAAAGAGGGACTTCGCTCGCGGTAGGGAGGCTGTGGTACACTCTGGCACAGGGGTACGCGGGTGGGGAGAGGGGACCCCCCCCCC
>NW_025971586.1:9491-9987 GCF_021869965.1 Rhincodon typus
CTCTCTCTCTCTCCCTCCCGCAGCAGCAAGCTCCCTCTCCCTTCTAACCCCCTCCCCCACCCCCATAGTCCTGCCGTCTTTGTTTTATGCTCTGCTGCACCCACACAGGAACAGGAGGCCATTCAGCCCCTCCCTCCTCCAGCCTGTCACACAGGAACAGGAGGCCATTCAGCCCCTTTCTCCAGCCTGTTACACAGGAACAGGAGGCCATTCAGCCCCTCCTCCAGCCTGTTACACAGGAACAGGAGGCCATTCAGCCCCTCCTCCTCCAGCCTGTTACACAGGAACAGGAGGCCATTCAGCCCCTCCCTCCTCCTCCTCCTCCAGCCTGTCACACAGGAACAGGAGGCCATTCAGCCCCTCCCTCGTCCTCCTCCTCCAGCCTGTCACACAGGAACAGGAGGCCATTCAGCCCCTCCCCCTCCCTCCTCCAGCCTGTTAGGTGGAGTAACAGGAAGAACTCTAGGTTCTGCACGAAAGATGTAACTTGGCACAC
>NW_025971586.1:10087-10512 GCF_021869965.1 Rhincodon typus
GTTGCCCCCCTCCCCCACCCGCCTCAGGCCCGGCTGGCCCGGGAGAGCGGTGTTCTGCATGCAGGGAAACCAGTCGAACCTGCACCCTGTCCCGAATCGAGCCCAACACTCTCCAGTTTACACACCTGCCTCTCTGCGGCACCCCTTCCATCCACCCCCTCCCCCTCCCCCTCTCCCCAGCGTCACCCCGAAACCAGCCGAGTCCCCTCCCCCTCTAACCCCACGGGACAGTGAGGAGGGACTTCCCAAAGACATTTCTTTTTCCGTTTGGTGTGGGGGGGTCGGGAGGAAAGTCCCTGCAGGACTGTTCCCTCAGCAGGCGCTGCACAAGTTGTCAGCTGTGTTTGGCTGCATCCTTCAGATTTTTCTTCCCCTGTCTAAATCCTTCCCTCCCTATCTCCGTCACCTCCTCCAGCCCCCTACAA
>NW_025971587.1:0-10512 GCF_021869965.1 Rhincodon typus
GGTCTGGTTTTGGGATGCGGTAGGGGGAGGGGAGATTTTGAAGCTTGTGAAGTCCACATTGACACCATTAGGTTGCAGGGTTCCCCAGCGGAATATGAGTTGCTGTTCAAGCAACCTTCGGGTGGCATCGTTGTGGCACTGCAGGAGGCCCAGGATGGGCATGTCGTCTGAGGAATGTGAGGGGGAATGAAATGGTTCACGACTGGGAGGTTTAGTCGTTTCGTGCAAACCGAGGGTAGGTGTTTTGCAAAGTGGTCCCCAAGCCTCCGCTTGGTTTCCCCAATGTAGAGGCGGCCACAACGGGAACAGCGGATGCAGCATACCACATTAGCAGATGTGCAGGTGAACATCTGCTTGATGAGGAAAGTCTTCTTGGGGCCTGGGGTGGGTGTGAGGGGGGAGGTGTAGGGGCAGGTGTAGCACTTCACGTGGTTGCAGGGAAAAGTGACGAGTGTGGTGGGGCTGGAGGGGAATGTGGAGCGGACAAGGGAGTCATGGACAGAGCGGTCCCTCCAGAAAGCAGATAAGGGTGGGGAGGGAAAAATGTCTTCAGTGGTGGGGTCGGATTGCAGATGGCGGAAGTTTCGGAGGATGATGCGTTGGATCAGGAGGTTGGTGGGCTGGTACGTGAGGACAAGGGGGATTCTGTTTTGGTTGTTATTGCGGGGGAGGGGTTGGAGGGATGAGTTTGGGGAAATGTGGGAAAAATTTTCGAGGGTGTTCTCGACCACTGAGGGGAGGAAGTTGGGGTTCCTTGAAAAACAAGGATATCTGAGATGTATGGGAGTGGAATTCCTCATCCTGGGAAAGATGCGGTGGAAGTGAAGGAATTGGGAATAGGGGATGGCATTTTTGCAGGAAGGTGGCTGGGAGGAGTTGTATTCTAGGTAGCTGTGGGAGTCCGTGGGCTTGAAATGGATATTAGTTTCTCGGTGGTTGCCAGACATGGAAACAGAGAGGTCCAGTAAGGAGAGAGAGGTATGAGAGATGGTCCAGGTGAACTTAAGTTTGGGGTGGAAGGTGTTCGTGAAGTGGATGAACTGTTCGAGCTCCTTCTGGGAGAACGAGGCGGCGCTGATACAGTCATCAATGCAACGGAGGAAGAGGTGGGGTTTAGGGCCAGTGTAGCTACGGAAGAGGGATTGTTCCATGTAACCTACAAAGAGGCAGGCATAGTTTGGGCCCATGCGGGTACCCATGGCCACCCCCTTTGTCTGTCGGAAGTGGGAGGAATTGAAAGAGAAGTTGTTGAGAGTGAGGACGAGTTCGGCGAAGCGGATGAGGGTGTCAGTGTAGGGGGACAGGTCGGGCCTGCGGGACAGGAAGAAGCAGCGGTCCTTTAAGGCCATCTGTATGGGGAATGCAAGTGTGGAGGGACTGAACTTCAATGGTAAAGATGAGGTGTTGGGGACCAGGGAATTGGAAGTTCTGGAGGAGGTGGAGGGCGTGCGTGGTGTCACGGACGCAGGGAGGGAGTTCCTGGACCAAGGGGGAGAAAATGGAGTCGAGATAGGTCGAGATAAGTTCGGTGGGGCAGGAGCAGGTGGAGACAATGCGTCGACCAGGGCAGTCAGGTTTGCTGGAAAAGCTCAGCAGGTCTGGCAACATCTGTGAAGGAGAAAACAGAGTTAACATTTCAGGTCTGCGGACCCTTCCTCAGAACTTCAGTACACTGCCGACACTGAGGTGCTATCTCACTCTAACCCTCTCAGTGCTGCAATAACCCATATTTGTTCCTCTATTCGCGTGGCATTCCCTCAGGACTGATCCTGTAATCGTGTGGCGCTACCTCAGTAATGACCATTAGACAACACTGCACTTCCGCATTCCTGACTGTCTGACAAACAGGCACTGCCTCACATCTGACTTGCTGACTATGAGGTACTGATTGAATCTTACTATCTCGCAGTGCTTTACTGGGGGCTCTGTTATTTAGTGTTGATTTACAGTGGGCCTTGTGTTTTAGCTTTCACGAACTGGAGGCTCTGTGTTTTCGGTTTTTTCTTGCTGTCGTCTGTTTGAGGGTTCAGGGGGATTTTAGGGAGGATTTACAGGGTTTGTTTACAGGGAGCTCTATACTTCACACTTTATTTACAGCGGGCTCTGACTTTCATGGTTTCTTTACTGAGTGTTGTCCCGGCCCCAGCCTCCGTCCCCAGCCTGTCCGAGCTCCGCCCCCATACCGCGGAACTGTCCCGGCTCCAGACCCTAACCCCAGACTGTTCGGGACTCGGCCGTGGCCCCCAAGCCCCGACACGAATCCCAGTCTGTCCTGGCCTGTAAACCAAGCCCCCAACCCCCAGCCCAGACCATCACCGTAAACCGAGCCTTGGCCTCAGCCCTCCGACCCCGGCCCCAAACCTAACCAAAACTTTCGCCCCAACCTGGACCCTGACTCGAAACCCGGCCCCAGACTGCCAGCCCGGCCCGTCCCGGCTCAACCCAACCCAGGGACACAGACAAGACCATCACCGTAAACTGAGCCTTAGCCTCGGCCCTACGCACCAGCCCAAGATCCCAGAATTCAGCCCCTGTCCCTGCCGTAACCCTAAACCTGGCCCCAGACCCCAGCCACCAGCCTGTCGCAGTCCCGACACTGCCGCAGCTTGTCGCCGACCCCAAACCTAACCCCAGACTGTCCCGGCCACAGATCCAAATCCCCGACACCAACCCTAAACCCAGACTAACCCGGCCGCGGCCCCCAGTCCCCAACCCCAAACCTAACCCCAGACTGTCCCGGCCGTGGACACCGGACACTGACCCTAACCCCCAGCCTGTCGCGGCCTTGGCCCAGGCAACCAGCCCTGATCCTACCCCACCCTGCCCAGATGCCAGCGACCTCGACCCAGACCCAGACGCAGCCATCAGCGCCCACCAGACCAACACTCTCCCGCAGCCTATCGCAGCCCGGACCCTGACCCTAAGCCCAACCACGGCCGTGATCCTGACCCCGACCCCGACTCAGAACCGGTTAAGGTCCCAGCACCCAGCCCGCAGCCCCGACCGTAAGCCCTGTCTGTCCCAGACCCGAGCCCCGACATAACTCGAATCCCAGCCCCAGCCTGACCCAGCCCGCATCCTTCGCCCTAATTCCAGTTTGTCCCTCTCCTGGCCCCGACTGTCCTGTGCCCCGGCCCTCGGCCATTCCACCACCACCTTCCCCCTCCCCCGACGAAGCTTGTCCCGTCCTGATCCCAGCCCCCAACTGCAGCCTCAACACTGACCTCAACTCTAACCCTATTCTGAGCCTAACTCTAACCCTAGACCCACCCTGAGCCCCATCTGGCCTTAAACCTAACCTGTCTGAAGTTAACGACTGAGGAAGTGCCTCAATGGTCAATACTCACGCAGTGCCTCAATGTAAAGGGGTCAGAATAGACAGCCTCATTGTCAGAGGGTCAGTGACAGTGCTTCACAGTAGTGTCACTGCTGAGGGACTGTCTCACTGTTAGAGGGTCTAGTGGGTGCACAGTCTTAATATAATGGGGTGAGAAATAAGGCAGTGCAACACGTTTGCAGGACCAGAACTGAGATAGTCTCATACATTCAGAGGGTCAGGATTCAGCGAGGGCCTCTATGGAACGGGATCAGAACTGTGGGATGTCTCCACGATTAGCAGGTCAGCACTGAGTTATTGAAGGACTGTCACAGCATTAATACGGAGGCAGTGCTTCTTTCGAAAGATGTCCGAATTGAAAGGACGCCACACAATTAGAGGGTCATGACTGTGATATTATGATCAGCGGGTCAGTACTAAGGGACTGCCTTATTGTTACTGTGTCAGTTCTGAGGCATTGTTCATTTGTCAGAAAGGGTTCGTCTTATGGGAATGACTCATTGTCAGAGTTTGTGTTCTGAAGCAGTTCCTCAGTGTAATGGTGTGGGAATTGAGGGTTTGCAACACAGAGAGGGTCAGTGCTAAGGTATTGCAGCTGTATCAGAGGATCAGTGCTGAGGCATTGCCTCACGATAAAGGCATCAATAGTGAGGTCGTGCGAAACGATGACAGAGTCACTAAGACATTGCAGCACTGTGACAGTGTCAGAACTGATGGACTGTTTCATTGTCAGAGGGGCATTACTGAGGGATTGAAGCACTGACCGAGCTTCAGTACAGAGGGAGTGCTTCATTGTCAGAGGGTAACTACTGCAGGAGTGCATTACTGTCAGACAGAGCCAGTTCCTAATTATGCAGGTGTCAGAACTGGGGCAGTGCCTCATTGTAAGGGCATCAGAATTGAGGGCGACCTCACATTTAGAGGGTCAGTCCTGAGGGAGGGCTTCATCATTATTGTGTCAGTACCGAGGGCACTGGCATATTGTCAGCTGGTCAGTTCTGAGACAGAGTCTCTTTGTCAGTGGGTCAGCACTGAGGCTGTGCTTCAGTGTAATGGTGTCAGAAAGGAGGCTTTGCCGCAGACTGACAGTAAGTCGTGAAGTATTTCAGCTCTGTCAGGGTTCGAACCCAGGCAGTACCTCATTAGCAGAAGATCACTTCTGCAGCAGTGAGAGAGGGTCAGTCTGAAGGAGTGCCTCCTTGTCAGATGCTCAGTTCTGACACACCGCTCCTTTGTCAGAGGGCCATTGGTGAGGCAGTGCCTCTTTGTAATGGGAACAGAATTGTCAGGGAGCCAGGACTGAGCGAGAGCCTCATGATCAGAGGTCAACACTGAGAGAGTGCCTTATCAGAGATTCATTCGTAAGGGTGTGCTTTATTGTCAAATAGTCCATTCGGAGGAAGGGCATCATGTGAGAATACTGAGGGAGATCCTTATTCTCAGACGGGAAATGCAGGGTTACAGGGATAGGTTAAGGGGATGGGTCAGATGCGCTTCGGAGGACCAGTGTGGACTTGGGCTTAATGGCCTGTTTTACACTGTTGGGATTCTACGATTCTGATGAGAGGATCAGTACTGTGGCATTTCAGCACTGTTGGAGGGTAAGATCGGGGGAGTGCATAATTGTCAATGCGGTCAATACTGAGGCTGAGGCAGAGCCAGGGATGTATAGAAGAGTGAGCCTCTGGTCTGACATTCCAGTCCTACCTCAGAACTGATCTTTTGACAGAGCTGCAGTTCCTTAGTACTGATTCTGTAATCGTGAGGCACAACCTCAATCCTGACACCCGTTTCAATGAGGCACTGGCACAACATTGAAATTCTGACAATGAGGCACTCCCTCAGTACTGACCCAGTGATTATAATGCACTCCCACAGTTCTGACGCTTTGGCAACGAGGTCTGAAGTCATACGACACAAGGTTACAGTCCAAAATGTTTATTTGAAAACACAAGCTTTTGGAACCTCCCTCCTCCTTCAGTCCAACATCGACACCTCCATATCACGGCAATGAGATCTGACAGTGCTTCCATTCCTTAGGGCTAAACCGCTAATCATGTGGCCCTCCATCCATTCTGATCCCATTACATTGAGACAATGCTTCAGAATGGTCCCTTCGTACTCACCCACTGACAGTGCTGACTACATGTATTGACTGTCTAAAATGTGAGCACTCCCTTGATCCCGACTCTGACAATGAGGTACTCGCTCAGTACCAATGCTCTGACAGTGAAGCACTTCCTCCAAATTCACCTGCTGACAACGAGGCAGTCCCGAAGGACTAACCTTCTGATAGATCTGCAATACCTCCGTACTGATCATCTAAACGTGTGCGACCCCTTCAATTCATACCCTCTTACAATGAGACAGTGCCTCGGGAATGAGCCTCTGACAATGAGGCAATGCCTCAGAACTGACCCACTTAGAGTGCTGCACTACCACAGAACTGACCATCTAAGCATGTGGCACACTCCGATCTGACCCCCTTCCAGTCAGATACTGCCTCTGTATTGAACCTCTGACAATGATGCACACCCTCTGTACTGTACCTTTGACAAACAGGCACTGACTCAGTAATGACTCCCGATGACGAGGCATTCTATCGGGACTGAACATATGATATTGTGGCACCTGCTAAGTACTGACCATATGAAAGGGAAGAATTCCCACAGTTCCAAACCACTGACAGTGCTGTAATACCTCAGGACTGACCCTCCCATCATGTGACACTGCTTCAATTCTGACATCTGCACATTGAGGCACTGCCTCAGTGCTGATCCTCTGACAATAATGCACTCCCACAGTTCTGACGCTCTGACAATGAGGCATTCATTCAATATTTACCCTGTGATAGACCTGCTAAATCTCAGTAATGGCTGTCCAATCAAGGGGCACATCCTCAATTCTAACCCTGTTACAATGAGGTACTGCTTCAGTATTGACCCTCTGCGTCTGTGTCATTTTTAACCCGATGTTATCTGTCTTCGGAGAGTGCACAAAACCATTTTGAAGTCAAAGTAATCCTTTGAATGAAGGTTAAGTAGTAACAGTGCTGTTTTATTGGTGTTTGTCATAAATTTCAGGTAATTTTTGGACACACCAAATCGCAAAATTACAGAAGGGGAAGGAGGCCATTTGGCCCATCATACTGAGTTGTCTCTATCATCTCATGCAAAACCTTTTTCTGCCTATCACCTGCACACCATTTTCATCCAATGCCCTCTGTACGTCCCCATTGAACCTCATTCATCACATTTACAGCAGTGCACGACATAACCTAACTACACACTCTGTGATTAAGCTACTCTACGAGCAGAGACATCTTCTCCCGATCTACTCTGTTCAGCTCTCTCATGATTTCAAAAATCCTCAATTCCATCTCCTCTCAGCCTGCTATTGAGAGAGAACAGTCCCAAACTCTTCAATCTACTCTTGTATCTGAAGCTTTTCCTCCCTGGAACCATTCTAGTAATAAACAGCACACCAATGCATTTGCCTTTTTCCTATAATGTGAAGGCCACAACTGTGCACAATACTCCAGCTGAGACTTAACTTACCTTGCAGAAGTTCAAAATCATCAACTTCTTACTCGTATACTCTATACCCCGATTAATAAAGGCTGTATGCTTTATTTATTGCTCCCTCCAGCTGTACTGCTACCATCATTTCAACTGTGCACGTCCATACTCGTATTTTACATTGGTCGGAAAAACACTTGAAAGACAAAGTGCATCACCTTACACTTCTTTGCATTGTACCTCATATACCACCTGTCTGCCCACTCCATCAACTTTTTAATGCACTTTTGGAGTTCCACACTATTCTTCTCACAATTTACAATTCTCAAGTTTAATGGCATCTGCAAAATTGGAAATTGTCCCCTGCACACCACGATCAAGATAATTAATTATCTATCGGATCAGTATGGACGAGTTGGAACAAAGCGTCTGTTTTCATCCTGTACATCTGCGATTCTATGACTTCATGTTCCACGGACAATAAAACACTTTCTCAGTAATATCCTCTGAGAACGAGGCACTCCCACACTGCTGCAAATACCGCAGTACCAACCCTCTTAATATGTGGCACTCCCTCAGTTCTCACCGATTGACCGTGACACAATGCCTCTGGACTCACTCTCTAATCAGTTGGCACTCCCTCAATTCCAAAACCTACACAATGAGGCACTGCCTCCGTAATGACCCTCTGACTCCTACAAATCTGACTCACTGTCAGTCCTGTATTGTTAGTCCTGACCCTTTAATCATTTCGCACTCCCTCAATTCTGACCCCATTACATTGAGGAATTGACTCAGTATTAACCCTCTGGCAATGAGGGGCCCCCTCAGTCCTGAACCTCTGACTGTGCTTCAATACCTCAAGATTAACCCTCTTTCAATAAAGCATTCCCTCAGTTCGTCCTTCTCTAAGTGCTGCAATACCTCAGCACGGGTCCTGTAATGAAGTGGCACTCCTTCAATTCTAACCCCTTTAGGATGTGGCACTGCCTCAATGTTGACCCTCTGACATTGAGGCACCCCCTCAGTACTGAATGTCTAATTATGTGGCATACTGTCAATTCTGAACCCTTTCCGATGATGATTGCATAATGTTCAGAACCATTCGCAGCTCCTCAGATACTGAAGCAGTCCTTGTTCAAATGCAACAAGACCTGGCTTGGCCCAACAAGTGCAAATAACATTTGTGTCACACAATACAACCATCAACAAGAAGAGACAATCTAACCACTGCCCCTTGGCATTCTACAGTGTTACCGTCACTGAATCCCCACTATCAACATCCTGAGGGTCATCATTGACCAGAAACTCTGCTGCACTCACCACATAAACACAGTTCAAGAGCAGGTCAGAAGCTCGGAATACCACGGGGAGTAATTCTCCGGCTGACTCCTCAAAACCTGTCCACCATCTACAAGGCACAAGTCAGGAGTGTGATGGAATAGTCCCCACTTGCCTGGATGAGTGCAGCCCCAACAACACAAGAAGCTTTAAACCATCGAGGACAAAGCAGCACGCTTGACTGGCACTACATTCACAAATATCCATTCCGTCTCCCACCGACAGTCAGTAGCAGCAGTGTACGCTATCTACAAGATGATCTGCAGAAATTCACTAAAGATCCGCAGACAAACCCACGACCACTTCCGACTGGAAGAACAAGGATAGCATATTCGAAGTACCACCTTCATGTTCCCCTTCAAGCCAATCACCATCATGACTTGGAAATACATTGAATGCAACTGTGAAGGAAGACAGTTATCCACAATGAGGGAGAAAGAGAGAGAGAAAATCTGAGAAAAATTACAAATGCTGTCGCCAAACTAAAATTGTAATTTTCAAATATCCTGAATAATAGCACGAGAGCAGAGAGGGGCAACCATTTGATACTCAATGTCACTAAAACACAAGTTAACAGAAACATGTCAGCTGCAGGACATACAGAAGAGAAATACCCTCTTCTGTAAATAATACACAAGATTTATCTGTTCTCGTGATGGCTGGCATGGTCTTTTTGATGAAGGTTCTGTCTGAAAGATGGCTCCTTCACCACCACTCAATACCAGCATGGGGGTGTGCGTGTGGTGGGGGTGGCTAGGTTAATGATGATAGTCTCTTTCCTTTACTGGCTGAATGTTAAATAGAATGCATCAGTTAGTCAAGTGACCAACTCCCCATGGGAATGGCGGGGAGGAGGAGTGGAAGAGGATAAGGGATCATTGTGCGTTGAGAAAACCATCCAAATTGCGGGAGTTACGTATGAGGCTAATACTGTCAGATTTCTGTTGGGTGGGGTAGAGGACGAGGAAAGATGCAGCAACCGTCTGCTCATGTTGTGGGATACTGTTGCACCTGTCAGAGCAGGACATGGAGAGGAAGCAACATAATGAATGCATATGGAACTGAAACATCAAATTTACAGGGCAACAACTATTCCACCTCCAAGGACTTGGAGCAAATGCCTCAACAACTGAACAGACCGGCAAATTCCAGGAGACGTAGTCTCTCGGCAGACTTTTCATCATTCAGAAGGCTAAGGACAACCTGAGCTTCTGAATCTTTCCACATTAACACAAGACAGGCTTGTGATGGAATATTTCCCACGTGCCTGGACAGGTGCAGCTCCAACAACACAAGAAGCTCAACACTGTTCAGGACAAAGGAGCCCACTTGATTGACACCACATCCACAACCATTCACTCCCTTAACAACCAACACTTTAGTAGCAGCAGTGTGTACCATCTGCAAGGTACACTGCATGAATTCCAACAAAAATCATCAGACAGCACGTTCCAAACACGTGACTACTTCCATCCAGAAGGACAACGGCAGCAGATACATGGGAATACCACTCCCCAGAAGATCCCATCCAAACTTTAAATATGTCACCATTCCTTCACTGTCGCTGGGTCAAACTCCTGGACCTCCCTTCCAAACAATATTGTCCTTACGAGCAGCGCAGTGGCCAGTGGTTAGCACTGCTGACTCACAGCACCAGAGATCTGGTTTCAATTCAGTCTCACGTGACTGAGTGTGGGGGTTTGCACATTCATCCCATGTCTTTGTGGGTTTCCTCCAGGTGCTCCGGGTTCCTCCTGCACACCAAAGATGTGTGGATTAGGTAAATTGGCCACGCTAAATTGCCCATTGAGTCCATGGATGAGTAGGGTGAGGGCGGGGTCAGTCTGGAGGAATGCTTTTTGGAGTCATGAAGGACCTGTTGAGGCAAATGGCCTGTTCCCACACTGTGGGGATTCTGATGATTGTGGGTCAAATGTCAGCACAAGGACTGGAGTGGTTCAAGAAGGCAGCTCAACACCACCTTCTCATGGGGCAACTAATGGCAGCCAATAAAGCTGGACCAACCAACGATCTTTAGATCTCACAAATGATTTTTAAAAACCCTGAAGTCCTCACCCATGGGGTCATTCCAATCAATCTTGTCTCCTTTGGTTCATAGAAACATAGAAGAATAGGAGTAAGCACTTCGAGCCTGTACCACCTTTCAACATGATCATGGCTGATCATTGAACTCACACTGTTTCTACCCACTGTCTTTGTTCTCTTTAGTCCTAAGCACCATGTCCAATTTCCCTTTGAAAATAGTCAGTGGTTTGACCTCAACAGTTCCCAGACAGAATTCCACAGGCTATCCTC
>NW_025971588.1:0-10511 GCF_021869965.1 Rhincodon typus
CCAGCTCTACATCTTGTTATCTCAGATTAAACAGGGAGTTGTTTTATTAAGTTGCTGTCAGGCCAATGCATGACTTTGAAAGCTCTGACTTATCAGTGCAGTGTTCACACTGTGAACAGTGGGACTACTAATATATTGCTGAGATACAAATTTTTATCAAAGGTATAATGCAGGAACTGCACTTACTAACATCTTTGTCATAAATTCAAATGTTATTTTCAGGACCAGTCCAGTTATACCTATCTAACAAAGTATACAACCCATTTATTTATATGATATTCCTGCACAATGTCAGCTCTGGTACAACTGCAATATGCTGTACAGACTGAATAACTTAGTGTTAATTACAGAATATGCAATGCACAATTCACTGTGAGTTCCTGAATATTTAAAGTACACAATAAGCAAATCACTTTCAGCTCTTCTGTAACTATGTCTATTGGATAATTTAACATTAGCTTCTGTTTATGCACAGTATACATTGAGTAAGGAAGTCTTTTGGCATAGTGGTAGTGTCTGAATGTCTGGGCAAGAAGGCTTGGATGCAAGTCCTACCTATATAAGAGATGTGTCTTAATATGTCTGAATAGGTTGATTAAAATTTATTATATTGGGTAAGGACAGTTCATTCACAACCAACTGCTACTGTACAGCTCATGTATCAACTCCTACTGTATATATAATGTGGCACAAATTATCTCTATTCCTAGTCTAGCAATAATACCACTCGGCCATCACCTCGTCCAATTGTAATTGGGTTAGTCGCATTATTGTTGGACTATTAATGGAGAAACCCTGGTAATGTTCTGGAGGCTGGGTTCAAATCCTGCCATGACAGAAGGTAGAATTTGAATTCAATAAATATCTGGAATTAGATATCTAATGATGACTGTGAAATCATTGTTGATTTTTGGGGAAAACCCTATCTGGTTTACTAATGTACTTTAGGGAAGGAGACTGCCATACTTACCAGGTCTGTCCTACACATAACTCCAGACCCATAACAATATTGTTGATATTTAAAGGCCCTCTGCGCAATTACGGATGGGTAATAAATGCTGGACTGGCCAGTGACGCTCACATCCCATGAATGAGTTTAAAAAAAACATGTACTGTGCATGTTATACGTGTGTCTCAATGTCAGCTTTAAAAAGGACCACCAGAATCTTACAGATACAGAAAAGTTGCAGGTTTGATTTGCTGCTCAGGCTATTGGTTTATCAGCATCACAAACTAATATCCCTATAACATAACTTATTCCACCAACACTTATATGGGCAGTTCTCGCTAAACTAGGTATCACCTGAGGAGCTGGTAATCCTGATAGTGAACATTTTTGAATGGAGATCATCTAAAGATGGGTCTTGAAGATTTTAAGTGATGGGGCTGTGATATTTCTTTTGACAGCCTTTTCCATTGTGAGATTATCCTTGGGAGAAAATATTGTTCATTCTGTGCCTTGGAAACAAATAATCTTTGTAGTGTTTATTGATGGCAATCTAATGTTTATGCCATTACCAGAAGGCAGTGGATATTTGTTCCTATCAATTCCCACCAGTCCATTCCATATTTTAGAGAACACGATCCGTCAATTTCCTTCTTTGCTGCAGTGATTTCCATTTCAAATCTACAATCAAGGATGTGACTCTGGTATTATTTCCCAGACTGATTCATACAAAATTATGCAGCACATCTTTAGATCACCTCAATTTTATATATATTTCTAAGCCTATAAGAATCCACATGGAACTTGTATACTCTAGGATTAGGTGAACAAATCTTCAGTAAGATGTAACTCTCATCTTTTTGTTTCAATGCATCATGAACACAAGTTAGAAACCCTAAGAAATATGGATATTTTAAACTTGTAATTCCAAAATATCCTTTTCTCTTAGAGGACTGACATAGCCTAAAAAAGAAATTGCAGAAATACATTAAGTGGCTATCTCGAGAGTGAGAGAGAGAAAGACCTATAGAATGTGACACCTAAAGATGTGAAAGAAACTTCAAACAATGACCCTTCAAAAGTTAAGAGGCAAGTTAAGCAGCAATTTGAAATATTAGAGCACAGAAGGTTGGATGGGGATGGGTAAAAGTGTGGAGTTTTTTCTCAGCCCATAAGAATTATTTATAACATCTCTGATAGGCAGAGCATAAAAAGGTTGGTTGCATCGATCTACATAGCCTCTCCTTCCTCCCTCATCCCCTCCAAACTCCACACAGACCTGGGGTTCATTCATTGTCAGATGAGTCAGAGTCATAGAGATATACAGCATGAGAACAGACCCTTCGGCCCAACATGTCCATGCCAACCAGATATCCTAAGTTAATTTAGTCCTATTTGCCAGCATTTGGCCCATATCCATTAAACCCTTCCTATTCATGTACCCATCCAGATGCCTTTAAATGTTGTCATTGTACCAGCCTCCACCACTTCCTCTGCCTGCTCATTCCATACATACACCAAACTCTGCGAGAAAAATTTGCCCCTTAAATCTGTTTTAAATCTTTCCACTCTCAACTTAAAACTAAGCGATCCATTTTTGGACTCCCCCCACCCTAGGAAAAAGACCTTGGCTATTCACCCTATCTATGCCCCTCATGATTTTATAAATCTCTGTAAGGTCACCCCTCAGCCTCTGATGCTCCAGGTAAAATAGGCCCCAGTCTATTCAGCCTTTCCCTATAGCTCAAGCCCTCCAACCCTGGAAACATCCTTGTAATTCTTTTCTGAACCTTTCAAGTTTAACAATATCCTTCCTATAGCAGGGAGACCAGAGTTGCACACAGTATTTCAATTGTGGCCTAACCAATGTCCTGTACAGCTGCAACATGACCTCACAACTTTTATACTCAATGCACTGACCAATAAAGGCAAGCGTACCAAATGCCTTCTTCACTATCCTGTCTAACTGGGACTCCATTTTCAAGGAACGATGAACCTGCACTCCAAGGTCTCTTTGTTCAGCAACACTGTCAATATTATCATTGTCCTTCATTTTTCTCACCACCAACTCCTATCAGGCTGCTGTAGGGTCTTCAGCTGCATTTCCCAGTATGCATTAAACAAGTCATCATCAATATGTTGGTCATGGCTCAGAAGTTAACTCTCTGAATCAAAAGGTCATGGGTTCAATGTCCCACTCCAGTGAATTATGCATAACAGTTGATGCTAACATTTCAGTGCTGCAATGAGGGAGCACTGCACTACTGGAGATGCTGCATTTTGGATAAGACTTCACACAGAAGGCCCAATTGTTCTCTCCTGCGGCACTACTTAGAGCAGAAGTTGAGTTATCCCCAACATTGGTGGCTCAATCATCATCAAAAGATTGTTAATATGGGTCATTATCCATTGCTGTTTGTGGGTACTTGCTGTGTGCAAATTGACTGCTGTACTTCCTAATTTACAATTGTAGTACATGTCAGAAATCAACTTAAATTGTTAAAAGAAAGGCTGGATAGGCTGGGATTTTTTTCACTGGCGCATAGGAGGTTGAGAGGCAACCTTATAGAAGTTCATAAAATAAAAAGGGGTAATGATAGGGTTAGTGGTAGTTGTCTTTTCCCTAGCATGGGGGATTTCAAGTCTAGGGGGCACATTTTAAGGTGAGAGGAGGGAGATTTAAAAAATACATGAGGGGCAAATTTTTTACACAGGGGGTGGTTCATATGTGGAATAAACTTCCTGAAGAAATGGTGGATATGGGTACGATTACATTTAAAAAACATTTGGATAAGTACATGAATAGGAAAGGTTTGGAGGGGTATGGGCCAGGAGCAGACAGGTGGGAATAGTTTAGTTTGGGATTATGTCTGGCATGGACCGGTTGGACCAAAAGGTCTGTTTCCGTGCTGCATGACTCTGACTCTATAACTGTTTTGTGATATCCTGAGGTTATAATGGCACTGTATAAATGCATGTCTTCTTTTTTGTTTTCAGTGCAACTCTTGTGAGAGCAAATTAATAACAGATGGCAAGAGGCAGAACTGAACAATCCTGGCTTTTACAGCAGTGGGCAGTCCTTATTTACAAGCATGAAGCAGGACACCAGAACTCATGCTAGAGTATGTTCCTTGTGCATGTATAATGCAATAATGGTCTGGTTTCCCTGGTAGCTACTTTGAATTCTTAGTTTTGATATATTCCCATGCAGAGGATGGCTGCTGGGTGACATTACATATGCATGGCTGTAATCTGCTATCAACCATTAAACACCCCCATCCAAGTTAAACATTCTGTCCATTGTCAAGTCACCATAGCCTTACCAGACCATAGGGCTGCTCTGCCATCAGAGAGAGATGATGGGTGATGATTTTATCTGAGGGCCACCGTACCTCAAGCAAGGGGAGAGGTTAAGAAGGGAGTCATTCATGATAACCTCAGTTGGTGATGGGAACTGAACCCTCACTGTTGGGGTTACACTGCTTTGCAAGCCAACCATCCAGCCGAGTGAGCTAAACCAACTGATGTAAAGATAAAGTTCCATAATAGATATTATAACTTAAAAGAGATTGTGCTGAAGGTCATAAGACATTAGTCATGTTTCCAAGTTGTTAGATGGTTGATGGCAAATAACCTGTTGAATTCATGAGTGTAACAGAACCAGAAATTCATGATTCAATTACTCAAAGGGGAAACCCAAATCCATATTCCTATAATTCAAAGCTTACTGAGGGATAAATCTAATCTTCAGGAGTATTTCTTTAGAAAATGAATGATGAAATGTTTTAATTCTTTTGTTTTTTTTAAAATATTGAGCAACTTCTACTGTAAAATTAATCTCAATATAAAATGAACAAAATATTAATATAAAATTAATCAGGATAAAATTCTGAGGAGCTTGTATTGTGTAATTAAACCTCTAGGTGCTTCATGAACAGGGTTATTTCCACTGTATAGTATTGACTCAATATTGGTCTCACTCTTGCAAGTGCACTTAAGATGACAAGATCATTGCAGCAAATAAAAATTAATTGAAAATAGTAGGAGCTAAATACTGCACCATGAGACACGGAGCAAACAAAGGTTGGGGTGTGCAGGATTTTGATTTTAAAGGCTAGACTCTTGCTGGAAGTGTTAACCAGTCAAGACAGGCAAGAAATCTATGTGAACAATGTAAATTTTTAAAACCAGGCAACCCTACAGCTGAGGAGAGCTACAACTGTTGGATCTAGCAGTTAAGTTCTCATCTGCCACTGATTGTAAACCCAGAAGAGTGAGATTGCTTCCCTCCAGTCCATTAAAAAAACTTGCTTTGGCCTGAACTCCTGCAGCCCCATTTTATAAGGTAATGATTCTAAAAAAGTTAATGTTAAAGCTGTGTTAAGCTCCACCTATCTGATGATGTCAAACAGTCTCCTAAGTGGAGAAGGACAGACTAGGATGAGGAGATAGTGGGGAGAACAGGAGATGAATGTCATCTTGGGTTCCTCGTAAGCTTTGACTAGTTAGGGAAAACTACAATGTAGTTTGTACCAATTGATATCATGCAATAAACTACATCCTGTTAAGACAATTACCACTTTTCATTAAGAGTCAACAGTACTTTATCTTCTACCTATCACAGCTGATTAGATAAGCCCTTAGTCTCAGCATAGAAAGGAAAAATTCCTACCTCTGAACCAGAAGGCCTGGCTTCAAGTCCCACCTGCTCCAGAGGTGTGTCACAGTACATCTGAATAGGTTGATTAAACATACCCAGAAAGGACAATTGGTGGCAGCAGTCTACACCAATTACGAACTTCCAGCCATTGGTACGGTAACAGTGTAACCAATAATCTCCAGGTCGTCTTCTTGTCTGCAACAAACAGACGCCACTCTACACATGCCCCATTATCGCCAGACTCACTCCCTACAATCTGATCCTCCTCCTCCAGGTGTCATAGTCATAGTGTCATACAGCATAGAAACAGGCCATTCAGCCCACCATGTTTAAGTTGAGCAACAAACACCAAACTACATACACTAATCCCATTTACCTGAACTTGGCCCATAGCCTACTATGCCCAGGCATCTTAAGTGACCATCCAGATGTTTTGTAACTGTTGCAAGACTACCTGATTTCACCACCCTCTCAGACAGCAGGTTCCATATTTCTCCCAACCTCTGGGTGAAAAAAAAAGTTTCCTCAGATCTCCCTTAAAACCATTTGCTCCTTAACTTAACCTTATGCCCTCTGGTCTTAGACCTCACAATTCATCCCACCCTCCTCTCCAGTTTCTCAATGCAGCCTGCAGCAGTTCTTCCAGATTGTTGTCTGGGAAAATATGTAAAGAAAGTCAAACAAAGTCTTACCTTTAATTAACTAAATTCTCCGTCTTTTCATTATTTTTGGGTTTTTAAACCTCTAACATTTGCCACGCTCCATTCATCCACTCATGTCAAAGTTTGATGTACCTGTGCATATCTCAGAGGCAGTGATAGCAGTCAGTCTTTTGGAAAGATCACCAGGAATTTCTGAAAATGGTTGTGCTATGGTGAAAGATAAACATGGCCTCTGTTTTAGTGGACTATAGCCTTTTTTTACTAATTCTTTTCTTCATCTCCATTGGAAACAGTGCTTGTAAAATTCAATGAAATGAGTAGGGACATATTTAATGTGCAAAATTCTTGCTGCAATGTGTGTTTAGTTAAGGTTTTACGTCAGTGAAATTCAATAACCATACGTGCCATTTGGACAATTAAAGTCACACTTGTTGTATTATAGTCCCTGCCAAATAAAAACAATAGTTTTGAATAAATTTATATTTGCATCTTTTATATTTTCAAGATTTCCAAATTGTTTTACAAATAGTAGTTTCATTTTTTCACCAACAATAGACACTGTGGTAAATTGTGCAAACAAGGCTGTCAACCTCCACACCAAGGTACCATAAAGAGCAAATGAATGAAAGATCAAGTCATTTGCTTTGATAATATTGGTCGAAAGAAGAGTATTGATCAGAACATTCTCCTCTCTTCTGTAATTGTTCCAGGGGATCTTTTTACATCCATTCACTCAAAATAGATAAGTGGGGCCTTGACTTAATTTTTCTTCCAAATTATGGCAAAGAATTAATGTGAATTACAAGCTTGATTACATAGTGTGATTTGTAGCACATGGTCTGTCAGTTAATTATGTCTTCTAATTGATAGGTGATTCATGCAAGGCAGGATTGGGTGAGACCATTTGCCCTTTGTAATCTGTTCTTTTCTACATTACATTCTCAGTGAGGCAACCGCATGGCAATTAGTTAGGAATCGTTAACACTAAAGTGTCAGATACAAAAGTACATTTTTTTCCATTGGTGTGAGAGAGCAGCATAGGGGTTATAGCCCTAAAATCAGAGCCAGGCTATTCAAGAGAGAAGTTAGGAAATGCTTCATCACACAATGAGTGGTTTCACAATTATGAAAATCTTTCCCAGAAAAACCAATGGATATTAGCTCAAATAATTTGAAATTTGAAATTGATGGATCTTTGCTAGCTAGGGTGTTAAGTGATATGGAGCCAAGGCAAGTCAGGATCCAGACTAGCCATGATCTTACATTGGGAATATAGGCTGGAGGTCCAAATGACCACCTTTTATTGCTGATGTTCACATCTCTATAATTCACCTGGGAAACTAGCCTGTTTAAAACAAATGGGGTAATACAGCTGCTAAAAGAAGGAAAAGTAATTTCAAACAGATACTCTGTAATTCCAGGATCCAAATTGAATTTCACCAAACTTGATATTTTTGCTTAACTTTCCCTAATGATCACATAGTTCCAAAGCAAACTTTTCCCATCTGTCAAAATTATTGCTCTAGACAATACTTCTAACAAGAGAAACTATTGATTGAAAAATGTGATACATTTGATAAATTGTATTAAATAGAGCATATTGTACTTTGCAATATCTTTCTTCATTTCCTCCAAATTCATGAGCTCTTGAATAATTGTGAGCTTCCTTGTGTTTTTTATCTGGAAGGAACAGTCACTCAAACAGTCAAATGTCCAATATCCAGTCAAGCTGAAGTGTGGAGGCAATTTCCTATCACACAATAATAGAAGCTATGACTGACCCTCTGTTGCTATCAGTCTGATTAATAGGTCCTAGTCAGGATCTGCCAAGTCCTCCTCCTTCAGGATCTGAAAGATTGTTTCAAGCTCAATGAGTTTAATGATGGGTCAGTTGTTGCGGCTTTCTGCCCTGTTAATTCTACTATCTGTGATCATAAGCTGCTGCTTATGTAACTCTAATGCATTCTTAAAGATGGAGATAAAGTAACCACAAACCAGACGAGAACAAGATGATATAAATTAAAATTGTTTAAAAATACACTTAAAAAACGAATATATTAGGAAGAACTGGGCTGTAAACAGTTCAAATAACCTGCTGCACAGGGATAGGGTGTCATTTGTTTTATTCACTAATTGGTTGGGCCAATATTTATTGCCCATCCCTAGTTGCCCTTGAGAAAGACTGAAATAAGTGCAGAGTTAAAGTGTAGCTTTCATGGGAGGGTACAGTAGGAATAATGAAATTGAATGGACTGTTTAGCCTTTGTTTTACCCTCATTTCTTGTATGTTCTAATGCCCTTGTGCTGAAGTAAACTACCTTTTCTAGAACAGTCTTTTGTACAAAACACAGGTTACATTTGGAGAGACTCTTTCCATATTTTTCTAAGTAATGTAGATTATTTAAATCTAAAATGTGCTGTATGTACTGCAAAAATTATTATAAAAGACGGCTGATTATTCCAAAGACTGTTTCTACAAAATATATCCTGATATTCTTTATCTTCTCTTCAAATCGTTTCACCTTTGATGTCTTTCTCAGTGCATGGCCATAACAACAGACACAATGGATTGAACCGTAAAGGTTTTTTGGCGAAGGCAAAATCATGTCGAGTTGGTTGGAGGATTCTCAGTATGAGGCCAAGTGAGTTTTCTCACCTAATTTCACTAAACTTGCCATGTTTGGACATAGAGCAGTTTTTCCGCCGCCTCCGCCTCCACGCTTACGTCTTTAACCGTGAGCCTAACCCTCTCCCCACTGATCCCTTCTCCCGCCTCCAACACACTCCCTCCTCCTGGACACCACCCCAAGGCCTCCTACCCTCCCTTGACCTCTTCATCTCCAACTGCCATCGAGACATCAATCGCCTCAACCTCTCCACCCCTCTCACCCACTCCAACCTCTTCCCCCGCAGAACGTGCAGCCCTCCGCTCCCTCCGCTCCAATCCCAACCTCACCATAAAACCCGCGGACAAGGAAGGCGCAGTTGTAGTGTGGCGCACTGACCTCTACATCGCCGAGGCCAGAGACCAACTCTCCGACACCTCCTCCTACCGCCCCCTTGATCATGACCCCACCCCCGAGCACCAAACCATCATCTCCCAAACCATCCACAACCTCATCACCTCAGGTGACCTCCCACCCACGGCCTCCAACCTCATCGTTCCCCAACCTCGCACTGCCCGCTTCTATCTCCTTCCCAAAATCCACAAACCTGAATGCCCTGATCGACCCATTGTCTCCGCCTGCTCCTGCCCCACCGAACTGATCTCCAACTATCTGGACTCCATTTTCTCCCCCTTGGTCCAGGAACTCCCTACCTCTGTCCGTGACACCACCCACGCCCTCCACCTCCTCCAGAACTTCCAATTCCCCGGTCCCCAACACCTCATCTTCACCATGGACGTCCAGTCCCTCTACACCTGCATTCCCCATACAGATGGCCTAAAGGCCCTCCGCTTCTTCCTGTCCCGCAGGCCCGACCAGTCCCCCTCCACTGACACCCTCATCGGCTTAGCCGAACTCGTCCTCACCCTCAACAACTTCTCTTTCAATTCCTCCAACTTCCTACAGACAAAGGGGGTGGCCATGGGTACCCACATGGGCCCAAGCTACGCCTGCCTCTTTGTAGGTTACGTGGAACAATCCCTCTTCCGTACCTACGCTGGCCCTAAACCCCACCTCTTCCTCCATTACATTGATGACTGTATCGGCGCCGCCTCGTGCTCCCACGAGGAGCTCGAACAGTTCATCCACTTCACCAACACCTTCCACCCCAACTTTAAGTTTACCTGGACCATCTCTAATACCTCTCTCTCCTTTCTGGACCTCTCTGTCTCCATATCGGGCAACCACCTAGAAATCGATATCCATTTCAAGCCCACCGACTCCCACAGCTACCTAGAATACACCTCCTGCCACCCACTTTGCTGGAAAAATGCTATCCCCTATTCCCAATTCCTTCACCTCCGCCGCATCTGCTCCCAGGATGAGGCATTCCACTCCCATACATCTCAGTTGTCCTCGTTTTTCAAGGACCGTAACTTCCCCCCCTCAGTGGTCGAGAACGCCCTCAACCGTGTCTCCCACATTTCCCGCAACTCATCCCTCACACCCCGTCCACGCAATAAGAACCAAAAAAGAATCCCCCTCGTCCTCACGTACCACCCCACCAACCTCCAGATCCAACGCATCATCCTCCGACACTTCTGCCATCTGCAATCCGACCCCACCACCAAAGACAT
>NW_025971589.1:0-10510 GCF_021869965.1 Rhincodon typus
ACCAGATTGATTTGGTACTAGTATTGTGTAATTTATCTTAAGTATAGCCTGAGGTGTCACAAAGGACACTCATATATATCAGACATAATGTAACTAGCTATTAAGTACCAGAAAGACAGCATTTTTTTCTTTATTTTTGATAATGAGGTGAAATAAGAAGAGGATTGTTTTACTACAAAGGACCAATGAAGGAAATGCTTTACATTTTAAGAATAATTTACTGGAACTCATTGTGAGAAGTGTTGACGCTGCTTCTGGAACTTATTTATTTGCAATAGACAATAGTACTTGTCATTTATAGGAACCCCAGGTCATTATTTTCTGTTAACCTGTTTCCAATTGACAGTAAATTGAGGACTTTGATTAAGTCACAAACCCTTGTGGTGACCCTAGGATAGAGAATCAGAGCACTTTCCCAAGTGATAGTACCATGCAATAAACCTACCCTGTTAATCAAGACTGAGCCTGTCTTCTGCTAAAGATTTTTTGTGGGTATTCTTCCTTGAATTGGTACTGGTAACTTAGACAAATACCTATGAGAAGGATTAGTGGAAGTGAATCCCATACGGTTCTGGTGGACATGACCACAACATTTAGCATGCTGGCAGCACATTTAGCAGAATGTCCTCCCATATATAATGTTCTCCAGCTTGCTTTGCTCGTTAGACAAATTCTAAAAACCACCCCCATCCCACTTGATAGAAAAAGCTGCTTCCTCTATTTGCTTCCAGGGAATGGATGGGTGGGGGCTGGGTAGGGGGGAGTTCCCAAATAACACTCTTACTTCTGCTGTGCCGAACTTCCTTAATTGAAATTTCCAAGCCTGTTGTGTGTTAGCTGTGGATCAGTAAGTAGCATTCTTAACTCTGAGTCAGAGTGTGTCATGATCTGGATCTCACTCAGGGATCTGAGCTCTAAAATTGATCCTGTCATTTCAGCATGGGCTGGAATTTCACTTTTGAGAACAGAATCATGATTTGGGAAATTTTCTGATGTTATAATCCTGTCTGCAGTGCCTAACTATGTTGTTTTCATGGGCATAGCTGAGAACAGAACTAGGCTGATGCTGAGAGGGGATACTGGCCCAGTTCTATACAGAAACAACAAGGTCATGGGATCCAGGAAAATGTATCAAACTGGTTTAAAAATTGCCCATTGGCAGGATTTAAAAGATAAAAGATAATTTGTGATTGTTTTTGTGACTGGAAAGCTGTTTCCATTGGAGTTATCTAGAACTCAATACTAGGTCCCCGGTTTTTGTGATAGTTATTAACAGATTGCATGGTATTGCGAGAAGAAAAGATCAAGAAGTTTGCAAACAACACAACACTTTGTCACGTGGTTGATAATGAGGAGTTAGCTGTAAACTGTAGGAAGATATCAACTGATTGGTCGGTTGAACAGAAAAGTGGCATGAATTGGAAATTCAAAACGGAATTCAACCTGAAATGTTTTGGGGTAATATAGTTAGGAAGATCAAGCAAGGAAATGAATATTCAATTAATAGGAGAATTGTAAATGATTAAGAAGGCATATCAAATCCTTGATAGCAGGAACTGCAGATGCTGGAGAATCCGAGACAACAAGGTGCAGAGCTGGATGAACACAGCAGGCCAAGCAACATCATAGGAGCAGAAAGGCTGACCCTTTCTAATGAAGGGTCTAGGCCCAAAACGTTAGCCTTTCTGCTCCTATGATGCTGCTTGGCCTGCTGTGTTCATCCAGCTCTGCACCTTGTTATATCGAATCCTTTCTTCGTTTCACCTAGGCATAGAATGTAAGATCCTAGAGGTTATGCTGGAACTGTATAAAGTATTAGTTAGGCCACAAGTGGAGTACAGTGTGTATTTTAATTCACATCATGAGAAAAAGATGTAATTGCACTAGCGAAAGTGCAGAGGAAATTGACAAGTATGTCGCCAGGACTGGAAAAATGCAGCTATGAGGAAAAGTTGGATAGGCCAAGATTGTTCTCATCATAGAATCCCTGCAGTGTGGAAGCGGGCCATTTGACCCATTGAGTCAATGCCAACCCTCCAAAGGACATCACACCCAGGCTCACCCATCCCTGTAACCCTGCATTTCTCATAGATAATCCACCCAACCCATACATCCCTGGATACTGGGCAATAGAATGGCCAATCCACCTAACCTGCACATCTTTGGACTGTGGGAAGAAACCAGCGTACCTGGAGGAAACTCATGCAGACACTGGAGAGAATGTGCAAACTCCACACAGACAGTTACCAAAGGCTGGAATTGAACCCGGGTCCTTAGCACTGTGAGACAGCAATGCTAATGCTAACCACTGAGCCCCCATTTGCCTTGGAACATAAAACACAGAGGGGACATTGATTAAGATGTACAAAATTGTGAGGAACCTGGACAGAGAATGGAAAGGGCTTATTTACTTTAGGACTTATTCCCCTTACCTGGGGGAATAGGTTTAAAATGATTGGTAGAAAGATTAGAGGGTGGAATCAAGACTTTTTGTTAACCCTGAGCACACTGTTTGACAATGTAGTAGAGACAGAAACCCTCAACTCAATTTAATAGATGACTAGAAATTCAGCACAAATACCGTAAACTGTAGGACTATGGCCCAAATGTCGGAGGGTGGGATTAGGCAGGGTGGCTCATTTGTCATCTGGTGTAGATCTCTATGGTTTTGGAGTAGATTTGTAGCTCGGGTTGTGGGTATTGAGGTTGGTTGGCTGGCTGAGCTGGTTTCTTGTTTCGCAGATGTTTCGTTACCATGCTTGGTAACATCCTCAGTGCAGCCTCTGATGAAGCGTCGTTGTGTTTTCCCGCCTGGTTTTTGGATTTAGATCTGTTGAACTAAGTAACCTCTTTCTGCGCAATTAAAAATATCTATGACTTTTATCTATGAGTATTTTTTTAAATTCTAAAATGTAGTACTCTGGCAAAAGCCACAGTACCTCGTTCGTACTAGTACACTGTGTTATCTATTCTTAAAATAACAGGCAAATTTGATGGATGGTTGCTAGCTGACCAAATGGATCAACTGCTGACCAAGGATGGCATTAAAAACATCTGTGAAAATATGAACCGCTGGTATAATAAAGACCAATCCCCCACTCAAATTCAAGTGGGATATATCACTATTGTACTTTAGGGTGGCATGGTGACTCGGTGGTTAGCACTGCTGCCTCCCAGCACCAGGGACTCAGGTCAAATTCCAGCTTGGGTGACTGCCCATGTGGAGTTTGGAATTCTCCCCATGTCTGTATGGGTTTCCTCCGGGTGCTCCAGTTTTCTCCGAAAGTGCAAAGGTGTGCAGGCTAGGTGGATTGGCCACGCTAAATTGCCCATGGTGTCCAGGGATGTGTAGGTTAGGTGGATTAGCCATGGAAAACGCAGGGTTACAGGGATAGGGTAGAGTGATGAATCTGGGTGGAATGCTCTTTGGAGGGTTAGTGTGGACATTTTGAGCCAAATTGCCTGTTTCCACACTGTAAGAATTCAATGATCTACACAAACATAGATTTCCATGTTAGGTTAGGTCAGGAGGGGTACTGTTCTAGATTCGCTTAGGTACTCAACGTCATTTCTGTTCACCATATCTTGCATAATTGTGTCAATCAGAGAAGAAGACAGCATTGAGACACTTTGTGGGAGGCCTAGTAAGTTTGGGCTTATTTGCTAATATTGCAGAACAGCAAGAGATGGCCAAAATAGGTTATGCTAGATTCCAGCCGTTAGAAAAATATGGAGTCATTTTTGTAACCTCAATAACCAAGAGTGCAAATTGAGAATTTGGCTGTGCAGTCCACATTGAAATGAATAAAGGGATAATCTTAGAAGAAAGGAAAAGGCACCAGATTGTGGTTAAATGCTGCTGTTGTTGAGGATCTGTACTGGAATCATGTGTCAGGTTGTACTTTAAGTTCTTTAACAATTTCGAATCTGCTAAAAGTCACTTTGTTTTTCTTAAATCTTACCTTTTAGCTGTTATTTTTCAGGGATATTAGGCATGGCCAATAAATGCTGACATTTCTAGCGAAGCCCAATTCCCAAAAATTAACTTGAAACCTGTGGGCCCTATTTTCCGAGCTGTGGCAATTCCATTCAGACTGCCATTCCAATCCTATTTTTATTACAACAAGAAAGAACTCTGCATTTTTAACAGAAGATTCCAATAAGGGCTCCTTCATGCGGAGCATACTTTAAACCTGACAGGCCCCTCAGGATAGTCAGGGAGAAATCAAACCATACCCTCTTTTTCACAGCAGTCATTACTGTGTTTTGGTTGTAAATGTCCAGCATTACACAGTCATTTTTTCAGCTCCTGTGAATGGTTAAGTATATAAGGCAGGTGTACCCAGGTGGGTAGGGGTAGTGTGCCAGGGTGACAGGTAAGTAGAGTGCCAGGTGGTTAGGGGTGAAGTGCTAGGGTTCCAGAATACAAACTTGGAATAGAGCCAGCTAAGTGTTGAAGATATATGTTTAAGATATGCCAGGGTGGCTGGGGGGTATTGGGTATAGTGGTGGTATCCATGGTGGGTGGACAGATGTGGGGTCCCATATGGAGAAAGGGTCTCACCTCTCAGGCAGAGGTGTGTTGTTTGATCTGATGGTGGTGGGCTAATGGGTCTTGGTAAGGCTTAGAGATGTCAGGTCCTGATTGGAAGAGAGGGGTTTCAGGTCATGGAGATATATATAGACTATATATATATATAGATCCTGGGGGAAGAGGGACATATCGGGTCAGAATGACGGTGGGAGTCAGTCCCAAGTGGAGGGAGGTTGGTGGGTACAGGAGTGGGGGTTGTAGTGGGATGTATCGGGTCCAGGGGAGGTGTAGATGTGTGTTTGTATGATAGGTTTGAGAGGTGGGGGGTAGTCAGTTTAATACTTTCTCAGGAGTTAGACTAAGTTTTTAATTATCTAACGTTTCATTGGTATCTATTTACTTATCTACTGCAGAACCCACTGAATTCTCCAATTTTAAATGGATCCTTTCAGGGGGTTCCCTGTATAGTGGAATTGTTGATTGGAATCTTTACATTCCCACACAGTTCCCTCAGAGTTTGCTAGACTGGGGATTCTGCAGTGTCCTAATGCACAACTAGCATCTACACTGCAGAAATGATAACCTGGCTATCCAAAAATGGGAGCCATTGTTCGTAATCCAGTCTTCCATCTCAGTCATTCACAACCTTTTTCAATATCTAGGCATACATCAAAATATAAAAAAAAATCCCATGGCACACCCACATTTTCATATTGTATGCACTGCCAATAGGGGCACTTGGTGTCAACTGGTACTGCCTTCAATAATATACACTGAAGCTCTGGAGAGATTGAAATCACAGCCTCAACACTGAGATAAAATGGCACTGCTTCCCAAACATTGTGCAGCACACCAGTTGTAAACATTTTCTATTTAACATATCTCCCTCTCAATGTAATAGGTAGGCTGTACATAGTTGTCCAGGATTGGTCTGTTCTCCAACAGGACAGCTACAGCAACTGAGATTATCAGACCATCAGACAGGAGACTTTATCATCACAGTGCACAAAATAGCAGGATGTCAGTTATCGAGAAAATTTGTCTATTATTAGAATGGTACACATACAACCCCAGGAGATAATCTCACTCTTTAAATGACCTGGAAATTGGTAAATGCTGTAAATGTAGCACTCTTTCACATTCTACTATTGAATGCTGCCTAATAGTCAGTTACATTGGAGCCAAATTAAGAATATTGTAGCCGCAAATATCCGGTGTCTCGGGTTTCACCTGTGCCAGCCATAACGGAGCGGAAGGTTGGTGTTATTGTTAGTGAATGATGGTGGAGTGCTAATGAGCATGATTTTCTGTGGTATCAAACTAGCTGCTGTACAAATAGCTCAAAGAGTTCTGTTTTCTGCTGATAGCAAGAACACCAAAACCACAATCTAAGTTTACAGAGCACAAAAGGCGAGAGGTTTGCAACTATTTGTGAAATTTTTGTTAAAGATAATGAGCAGTTCCTGTGGTTGTATGTGAATGCTTGATGGTGTAAGAATCTATATTATTATGCTGCTTATACATAGGAATTTGAAACAGCAAACCAGAGTTTTGCAGCTTCTGTTGAATAGTTCAGAAAACCGCAGTGCTCTTTTTCTAAAATTAGAGTACTGTATTGATTAACACAATATTCATCTCAATCTTTAATCAAATGACCTACTGCACATATTTTGTTTTATTGGAAGCTGTCAAAGGGTTTGGCTATACATTTTGTAAGCTGTGACTTTTATTCGTAAGGTCTGAGACGCTTTGATGTATGATTTTTTTTCTAATTTCCTTTAGTTCTGTTTAAATTTGTGGAGCATATACTTGTAAAAGATTGTTCCATTTTCACCCCTCATTTCTCTTCAGAGTTTTGAATATGTTGCTTTCTCTTAAATCAGTGCTTACCTTTCTCATAACTCCATCATTTTCCCTTTCAGACAAGTTTGTGCTCCTGTCAAGGCATAAAACAGTCCCAACCAAAGTCACTGCTGAAATGCACTGCAACTCTGACCGAGGTGAATTACTCTTCCCAGTTCTGATAAACTTCTAGAGACTGTAATGAGGCTTTAGTCCTCTGTTAGCCCTTTTCTTCCAATTATCCAACTCATTTCGAGCATTATCATATAGGCCAATTTTTTTTTTGTATTGTGAGGTTTCCTTGTTCACTATCCCAACACATGGCCACTGGTCCTGGCTGCCCTGATACTGACCGTCTCTACGAGCATTAATCAACTGGAGGTGGGACATGTGGCCCTCACTCAGGAGGTGGACCCACTTCAGAGAGCTGCTGGCCAAACTGCATGAGTGGAATCTCTCTAGGGCTTGGAGCTGCAGAACTGGGACTACAAACAGTTCCTAGAGTCTACATTTGGAACTCAAGACCAGAAAAGCCTGAAAATCTAAGAACAGGGAGAGTGGAGAGGTCCAAGGTGGGTGAAAATTGTTGGGCAAAGGAGCAAGTGGGTATGTTGATGGAGATGCCAGAGAGTGAGCAAGCACTTCTGGGTGCAGAACTTGTGACAGGAGTGTCGAGTTTTGAAAGCAGGCTGTTGATGGAGGGGCTCCTGCTTTTCCACCCGAAGCCTGAGCAGAATCACTTTGTAGGCTTCCCTCTAGCTGCTGACCTCTTCTTGCCAGCCTGAAAATTGAAATCAGGTGGAAAATGGCCCTTAAGTGGTCATTAATTGGTCTCTTAAGAACTGGGGCCTTGCCTGTCCCACTGTAAAATTGCAGAGAGATTGAGGCAAGCAAAAGGTCAATGAGAAGTCTATTTGAAGAATTTTATGAGCCCCCCCCACACCTAAAAACTCAACAACTCCGTTACATAAAATTCTGCCCTTGATTGCAGTCTAGCTGAAACAAATTTTGCTAAAATATCTCCAGCAATGCTTTCTATTCTGATCCTAACGCTGGAAATTGCCAAGAATCAATCTTTGCCGTCCTTTTCCTGTTCCTTTACATAATTGCATCATTTGTAGACATTGGGTCAGCTTTTACGTGTAATCTGCAAACACCCAGTGCTCTCTGGTCTCTATCCACTCTTTGGATCCCTCTCTTGTTATTGTTGTCAGCCCTCTTGTCTGATATTCAGTCATCAGTGACTTGCAGCTCATCAAGTTAATAATTAGGAACAATGACACCATGGGTCCAGACATTACAGGGAAAATACCAACAAGGTTATCTGCACTCGTTGTTATTAAAGTATAAATCAGACAGCAATTTTCAGCATCATGACATTTACAGTTAAACACAGGTATTAAGAATTTGCTCTCCAAGTTGCCCTGCTCTTCCATGAATACCTTGAATAGCAGAAAGTCACTTAAAACTCAACATTGAAATAAAGAATGACTATGATTGATACAGGCTAAAACTCATCAGAGGACTTGCCCATCCGATGTATGTAATTTTTAAAAAGCAAAATATGTCTTAACTACTGCCAACTAATACCTAACACTGAAAATTTTTTTTTACATGTTTGGAGTGTCATTCTTCCAGATATTAATTATTCTTTAAGTTTAGAACTTTTTTTTGAAAATTTTCTTTACATCTCTATTACGCTTATCTATCTCTCTTAATGCCAACTTCCTTTCTCTCTTTACTTCACTTTCTGTGCATCATTTTTCCTTAAATTGTATATTCTAACATATTCTTCCTGTTTCCATTTCACTACCTTCTCCAGGGCAATTAGAGATGGAATTAAAGTGCTGGCCTAGCCAAAAATGTATACATTGTATGCGTGAATATCAAAAAAGACATTTATTTGCCATTAAAGTGGGAAGATTGAGTCGGGAAATGCCCTGACTTGGCAGACCAGTTTCCATGGAAACAACTCCTGTGTGCATGATTTTCACTCTTGGGGAGGAACTTGGGGACATAATTGGGTCATTGTTGCCACTTCCTGTGGTGATTTAGAGATGCTCTTAGAGTTGAGCGAGTGCTGGAGCAAACCGGTTAGAACATATGCCTTAGTTCTCTCACACTTTGACCTGATATTACAAAGGGTTGTTAAGCAGTCTAGCTCTCAGCCCTTCACAGCGTTCATGCCGTCTGATACCCAATGTCACCTCATCTGCTCCCTGCTACCTCCATTGTAACTCACAAAATATCAACATGGGCACAGCTCAAAAGTCATATGGAGATAAAGTATCTCAAGCTTAGAACAATCTTATAGAGCTCATACACGCTTGATCTGTGGAAAAAATATCATGAAACCTTTGAAAAGATGTATAATTTCCACAAGTTATCAATCTAATATGAAAACAAACTTCAGTAACCCCGTAAAAGACAGTGATTTTCTTAAAAGCCTGGTGTTACTGGTGACTGCTATCTGAATATGACCGGACTCTCCCTCAGGGTCCCCCTTCACTGAGATTTCTGGATATGGGCATTTAAACCTTAGACAACCATTCATAATAGACTTAACTGTAATAATAACCTTTTGGAAATGCCAACATCAGTTAAAACTTCAAGGACAAATCCTTTATTTTAATATACATCAGACATCCTGTCAATCAACATTCCCCAGCAATGTATGTTTTCTTTCATTCTAACAGACATACGTAGCCTCCTTGCCTGTTTTCATTTTATTTTAATGGGCAAGGGATTTAAACAACATTATATCACGACACTTAATCAGCTCTTATCTACACTTGAAGAGCATTTAAGTCTTCTCCATAAATTTGTGACCCTCTCACTGCATGTTGAGGTCTTTGGAACAGCGAGAACAGGTTCATCTGAATGCAGCACTCATTTCAAATGGCCTGGCTCACGCGGCCTTCCTGATTGACACTTAAGTACCTTTCCCCCGCTGCCAAAAATGGGATTTTGCGGAAATAGTGGTGGTACTTTCAAGTCTGAGTTCAACCTGGCTCTTTTAAAGGCCTATAGAACTGTCCCAACTTAGTGAAAATAAAGTCCTGTCCCTCACAAGGAATTCTTTAGTCTGATTGGTTAAGGACTTACACAGCTCCCGTTGCCCTGTTTGCATTGGGCCCAAATTCCCTCCCATCCTGGGGTGGCAGGACTGATGTATAAGGAAAGGTTTAATCGGTTAGGATTATGTTTCTTGGAGTTCAAAGAAATGAGTGAGAATCTCATAGAAACCGATAAAATTCTAACAGAACTTGACAGGGTAGATGCAGGAAAGATTATCGTGATGGCAGGGGAGTCCAGAACCAGGGACGTCGAAGGACATGGGGTAAACCATTTAGAACTGAGATGAGACATTTCTTCTCCCTGGACAGTGGTGAATCTATAGAATTTGCTACCACAGAAAGCTGTTAAGAAGTAAAACATTGTATGATTTCAAGAAGGTGTTGGATGTAGCAACTGGGCTAAAGGCATCAGAGAATATGGCAAAAAAGTCTTATTACAACTTTATAAAACATTAATTAGTCCTCAGATAGAAGTGTGTGCAGTTCCAGTCGCCACTCTATCAGTAAGATATATTTTGCACTGGAGAGGGTGCAGAGGAGTTTCACCAGGATGTTGCTTGGATGTAAAGGCTCAGTTATGAGGAGACAACAAGGTGTAGAGCTAGATGAACACAGCAGGCCAAGCAGCATCAGAGGAGCAGGAAGGCTGACATTTCGGGCCTAGACCCTTCTTCAGGATAGGGTTAGTTTGTTTTCCTAGGAGCAGAGGAGGATGAGGGGGAATATGATTGATGTATATAAAATTATGAGAAGCATAGACAGAGTAGATCGTGCGGATCTGTTCCCCATGGCAAACATGTCAAAAAGAGAGCATAAGCTTAAGGAGAGAAGTGAATAGTTTAGAGGAGATCTGAGAGGAAAAAGATTTTACCCAGCGGGTGGTAGATGTATGGAAGAGTGTTACCTGAGAGACTGGTGAAGGCATGTGCTCTTGCAACTTTTAAGAAGCATCTGAATGAGCACTTAAAACACCAGGGGATAGTCAACGATAGATCAAGTAGACATAAATTATATTAGAGATAGTAGGAACTGCAGATGCTGGAGAATCTGAGATAAC
>NW_025971590.1:0-10510 GCF_021869965.1 Rhincodon typus
CGGATTCTCCAGCATCTGCAGTTCCTACTATCTCTGATTCAAGCTTAACACTGGCACAGGCACTTCTGTACCCAAGAATGTAATAATTGTATATGATAGCCAGCTGGACTAATGTCTGTTGGATCTTTCAATATCACGGTATCTGTACCTAGTTTCTTATGCAATGGCAGATAACAGAAGCTTTGCCACATCAGGTGAAACAAACCCACATCAGTTCTCCTTAGGAAGAAGAAGGTTGAGAGCAGACTTGACATAAATGCTCAAAATCATGATAATTCTAGACAGCGGAGACACAGAGATACTGTTTCCACTGGCGGAAGGACTGAGGATTAATGGAGTACGATTAAAATGGTTGACAAAAGGAGCAAAAGTGATGTGATGAAGAATTCATTCATGCAGGGGGTGGTTTGATCTAGAATGTGCTGCCTGAGTGTGTGGTGGAGACAGATTCAATCATGGCTTTCAAAGGGGAACTGGATAAGCAGCTAAAAAGGGAAGAGTTGCAGGGCCTTACAAAAAGGCTGGGACATGCAACTAACTAGGTTGCTCTTGTAGAAAACCAGCCTGGACATTATGCAGTGAGTAGTTTCCTCTATGCAGTAACCAATGAAAACACGGAAAGTGAGTCGAAACAGATAGTTTCTTCCTACAGCTGGCAAAGGTGTGATAGGATGAGCGGCTTCCTTCTGTGTTGATGGTTCCACAATTTATTATCTACTGAACAATCAGATCTTAAAGCAAAGGGTTAAACAAATGAGACACTATTGTTTCTCATTCAATTAATTTAACTGTGGCCAATAACTTTTAAATCGAAACTGATCAGACTAGGAGTTTTCTTATCATGTTGACACGGACAGGTGGTGTAACAAGATCATGGGAGGCTGGTACATGTGAGTAGGGGTGTCAATAGACTGGCATTATGAAGCTCATTATGAACTAAAGAGAGCGTTGAAAGTTTTATGTGTCTGTAAAGTTCAAGGTGACTGTACTGACAGAAATAGCTCTGACGTAAAGGCCACCTCGGAAATGAACACTATCCTAGGCTCATTGAAATGGAATAGCCACACATGAATGTGTCAAGGAATTTCCATCTTCAGCCTGAGTTTTGATTGATAAGACCAAGGCAGGATGTGTGAAACTGAAGAGATTATGTAGTAATAAGTATGAAGCAACAGGATGGAAAGGAAATGATGCAAATTAGCTGCAGGGAGAGGGTATTCAGAATTCAATGATCAGATGTTGCCGGTTTGTGGAATCTCCAGCTAAAACAAATCAGTTGTTAAATTATTGTCAATTGTAAATATTACCATACACTTAATAAATCTGTAATTGTTAACCCAAACAGAACCCTATTACTTTGAGAAGTTATTGAAAAGAACACTCATCCTCTGTCGCTGGAGATTTTAATTCCACCCAATGTGAAAGGACAATTGACCATGAATCGGCAATGCCACTCCAGCCCATTGTATAAATTCACAATACACCCCGTGGCCAGTAAGCTATGGTTATCAAACAACAATTGCACAGATTCAGCTTAGGCTCAGAAGCAAATGCACTCCACAAAACTGTAAACGTTTATAGTTCAGCGCATGCACACAAATGCCTAGTAAATTACAAACCATCTATTACTTGTCCCTTCACATAGCCTGTGTTTTATCTGCCAGACTTAATAAACAGAGATTGAAAGTTGCACAACATGCTCTTTGTTAACTACTAAATAATATGTGTTAACACCAAACAAGCACTGAAAGTCAGCAGAGTCAGAGCTACCAAGAGCTAAAATACTGTCATTTTTTAAAGATATAGCAATATGAAGATAACAAAAACCCTGCAGGCTGAATTTTCCATTTATTTGGCTAAGATCAAGTTGGATTGAATCTGTGTGAGGCCTCATGTGTCCTATCACCATCGCTTATCAAACACATCACTGTGAGGTCTCTTACATCCAGTTCAGGCCCCATATGACCACACAACATTCCCAGAAATCGCTCAGACAATATTTGCCGAAAGACCATTTCGCTTATGCCCACACCATCTTTGAAAGGTTGCTGTGCACCTGGACAAGCATTGGCAATCCAACATTATCCCTCAGCTAACTTTATGGCACAGCAGCCACTAAGCCGCACTGCCCATGGCAGATCAGTGGAGTGGCGGACGCGTCCTCAAACATACAACTCCATTCTCTCAGACAAGTCAACATTTAACCAGCAAGTCAACTGTCCATAGCTACATCCTGTATGTGAAGCCTCTCAGTTACTATTACTCTGTTCCCAGTGCCTACTGTATACCTGCAGAGTGTCATTGTTCACTAGTGGAAGGTCATATATAGAAAATCAATCAGCCAAATGCAAATATGAGCTTTTATTTACAGAAAGCAAAGGGAAACGCAAACAGATGGCATGGTGGCTCAGTGGTTAGCACTGCTGCCTCACAGCGCCAGGAACCGGGTTCGATTCCACCCTCGGGCGACTGTCTGTGTGGAGTTTGCATGTTCTCTTCTTCTATGTGTGGGTTTCCTCAGTCTGTTCCGGTTTCCTCCCGCAGTCCAAAGATGTGTAGGCTAGGTGGATTAGCCATGCTAAATTTCCATAGTTTTCAGGAATGTATAGATTAGGTAGGCTATGGGGGGATGGGTCTGGGTGGAATGCTCTGAGGGTTGGTGTGGACTTGTTGGGCCAAAGGGCCTGTTTCCACACTGTAGGGATTCTACGATTGAACCTACAAAGGCTGAAGTTCACCCCAATAATGCAAACCTGATTTCATCATGAAATATTCTACAGTCCACAATTTTCTGCTGCACCCAGCTCTAGTCTACTGTAACTGAGTGTCAATCAGGTCTTGTCTGACTGGCAGTAATTAATGCTGTCATGGACAGTTCCTGTGCCTCAATGTCCTCACTCTCTTCCTCAGAACAATGCTCTCATTTCCCCAGCTCCTCAGTATGCAGCACATCACCTCATTTCCTGCTTCAAACATGCAAAGCATAGCAGCCAGAATGTTGCAGCACACACTCAGTGCAGACAACAGTGGAGAGCTCTCCAGAACAGTCCAAGGAGCCAAACTATGTCTTCAGTGGCCATATCTTTTGTCCCACCACAGACCTGGTCACAGCGTGGGGGGCATTGATCTGTGCTCCACATCAATCAAGGGGTGTGTGCAATGATGCCATGAGCCACGGTCGCAGTAGGTATCCCTTGACCCCCAGTAACCAGCATTGTAAGGCACCTGGATCGTCACATGCGCCAGGTATAGGAGAGTGCTCCAGGAAAGGGTAACAGTGATTACAGATCATCTCAATATTAATGGAATGGAGCCCTGTCCTATGATATTGCCCTCTCAAATGCCATGTGCGTACAGTCAATGGAACCCTGCACCTGGGGGGGTACTAGCAATGTTCCTGAATCTTACTGCCCGGGCTGCAGCACTGACCTCAATATCAGGAAACTAAATGAACCGGTGTGTGATCTTACAGAGATAGCATCAATCACTGTCCTGTTGCATAGTGGGTGCACGACTGAGAGGTCCTGACACAGCTCACCATCTCCCCCTGGAAGGAGCCAGTACATAGAAATTCAAAACCGTTATCACCTTCACAGTCACTGGGAGAAGATGGCCTCTGACTCTTGTAGAACTTCATTCTAACATCCAGCATAGTTCCATCACAACATCCCAGGATGTAGTGAGCCTGTGCCTCCTCAGCCCCAGGAAACGGAGTCAAGGCGAAAATCTCTGAGCCTCCTGCGCACACATCCTGAAGGGCCCTTTGACAACAACCTCTCCCTGACCTGGGGCTCCTTGATGTGGTGATAATGTGATTCAGTGGATTACATTGACCTCTGGATCACAACAATATCGCTTAGAGTCCTCTGCTGAATATGTAAGACTAGACTGACCCTCCAATGCAGCAGTGATTGAAGGGCTGCGTCTTTGATGAGATATTAAACTAAGTTCTGTACTTTTACCTACCTCTCTGCTTCTTTTTTCACTCATTCCTTTACACTCCTGTACTCACAATCAACTGGTGTTTGACTATCTTGGGAGGCTATATTTTTCTCTCCTTCATCTTGTGGTCAGCAAAATAATTAATGAAACCTTATGAATTTTGCAATGAGGTTCAGTTGAAAATCGAACACCAGAACTCCCACCTTAGACCATAGGAATGTAACATGGCAACCATAAAATCTGGAGGCCCTGTATGTCTCAGAACCCTTCTGGAGCACCCATTGACTGTACTCACACTCGTTACCTGTGCCTTTCTCCACTGGGCCTCAGAATCTACCAGGAGTTTAATAAACCCAGTCCTCACTAATCAGGTGAGCCAGCAGCTCCAAGCCAGCAATAACAATAAGCAATCTACAACACTCATGATTTGATCAAAAGTGACACCTTCGCCTGCTTTAGGTTTTTTTTTACCCCCTTGGGGTCCCCTTTGTGGTTTTGGTCAGTTGACACAAAATGAAAAAATTCAGATTGCATGACAAGGCGGAAATTGTGTTTCCATCTGAAACTCAATAAATTCTCCAGAATACAGTTGTTCTGCATATCTTGTTTCATCTTGAAGGCAACAAAGATTTGCCCCTTGCCTCACACATTCCCTGTGACTAAGCTAAAGGAAGATCCAACATGTTGTGTTCACTGAGGCTCACTTGGTAGCTCTCTCTAAGACCTTTTTTTTAAAAAATGCATTCACGAGATGTGGTAACACTGAGTAGGCCAGAATTTTTGCCCATTCCTAATTAAGTTAAGACTTAGTTAAGAGTCAATCACATTGCTACATATTTGGAATCACACATAGGGCAGAAGAGGTAAGGGTGGCAGACAGATTTTTAATCAGTAAGGAAATTAAGGATATGGGGATAAGGGAGAAAGTGGAATTGAGGGTTATCAGATTATCCATGATTTTATTGAATGATCTACTTCTATTCCAATGTCTTATGGTCTTAATAGTCAACCAGACAGGTTTTTACAACAATGAACAGGGCTACACAGTTGCCATTAGGCTAGTTATTTGTTCCAGATTTTTATTGATTTAAATTTTCCCCAGAACATTAACATTTTTCTCTAAATTACTAAACCAAGACAATACTATTCAACCTCCCCGACTCATGTTCCAGTACAGTACTGAGGGAATACTGCCAGGGCAGAGGTGCTGGTGTTCCAATGAGATTTAAAGTGACACTTTCTCAGGCGGACATTAAAGATCCCAGAGCTACTATTTCAAAGAAAAGCAGGAGAGTTCTCTCTGCTGTTCTGGCCAATATTTATTACTTGGAGATGGAGTTAGGGTCATTTTAAATTAGCTTGCCCAGTAAAATCCCACAATTTGACCGACCACTTGTTTGCACCATCATACCAGGTGATGGCAAAATTAGAATGTCACTGGGCTGGTAATCCACAATCTCAGGGTAATGCCCTGGAGACATGGCTTTGAATCCCACTGTGATGGAATTTGCAGTACCAAGGGGATGTTAAATGATGAGATTTCAAATTAGTAGACTTCTTGTGGCATGATGGTAATGTCCCTACCTCTGAGCCTGGAGACCCAGGGATTCAAGTCCCATCTACTCCAGCAGTGCATAATAACATCTCTGAATTGGCTGATTAGAAAATATCTACAAAGTAAAACTGAATGTCTGATCTCATCTGATCTTGCAATCTACGCAGACTCCAAATGATTCTGTTCATTAGTTATAATGGGTCTTTATAATAACATGGGTGTGTAACACAGTGGGACTGAGTCCAATTGAGATTGTCACCTTCTAGAATTAGGGCAATTATCAAACAGGCTGACTGAGGAGTTACTGATCCTAACAATGTGAATTAACACCAGTAAAAATCTAGATGCTTTCATGGATGGTGTCCATGCTGATTCAGTGTCCCTGTATCGCAAAGCAGTCTATTCATCTAGAGAGGGTTTCACTACGGTGCCGATGGTATTCACTACTTAATCACATTTTCAGCAAAAAAGAACAGAGATAAAGAGAAATAATGGAGCCTGTTAAGGTTAATCAACATTGTTCAAATGTATTTTTACAACAGGGATACTTGTTTGTTCTATGATTCTTTCTGACAGTTTTGAAACATGCAGTTTTCTTCCAAGTGCTTTTCTTTAGTGTACAATTTTCCAATCTGCCAGGTGCAATTATTTCACATGGAACTTGGTTTGTCCTGTCCACAACTGAGTTAAACACTCTCCCTCCACTTGAAACTTTGTAAAAGAGTGTTTTTTTTCACAATCCACTTGTGACGAAGCCCATTGGAACCAATTACAGTGGTAAATAATGAGAGTGCATTTATAACAAATTAATCTGAGCTTCAGAGTTTTAAATGAATTCACAAATTTCCTGTGATCACTGGCATTAACTCTTTGTGCACTAAGTTGATTACATGTCATTTGGAACAGGTTTGGGGATGGGTTGAATGCTAGTAATTCAGGCAAAGTCAGATGATAAAATCATACGGCATTAGAAGGAGGCCATTAGGCCCACTCATCCTGCTCTGTCTCTTTGAAGGAGTTAGCTCAGCAGCTCATTAGCCTGCCCAAATCAGCATCCTATCTCATAAACAGGACTCAACTACAACTGAATTTGCATTTCAGGAGGTATGGATTGTGAAACCAATCCTTATCAATCTTCAACATTCCTATTCCCCTTACCCCAAAGCTCACCCCCATTATCCTAATGTGATTATTACATTTCACTAACTTGTCTCTGTATGAATGAATTTACTAATCAGGACAAAGGTGGACCAAATCAACAATGTCATGATGCATAAATCTGAAGCTGGGTATCAGAGAAAAAGACTGATGGAAAAGCAGAAGATTCCAAAAGCAAGAACAGAACCTCTGAAAACTTCGAAAGCTGGCCAATTCTAACAATGCAGAAGGCTCACAATGATGCCAGACGTGGAAGCTCTAAAGCAGTGGTTTCAGTGCTTTGGAACAGCAACAGCCTTATACACAAACAGCATGGAGTCAGCTTCTTTTTATATGCTATAGGTCCAATAGCTGATGATGTTCTGTAAGGCAAAGCATGGAATAAAGTACTACAGAGCAAAGTGTATTGATTAATGCATTCAACACTCCTCTCCCAGCACCCGAAGCTGACATTTAGTATTCGTACTTAGTGTTTGACAGCAGCTTTCAAAGTGGCTGTGTGTGATTCAGAATACTGAAGCTGCCTGCTGTTAAAAGGGGCTGTGCTTTGCTTTCCCCCTTGACAGTTCTACACTACAAGGGACCTGTCAGAAAGGGAGTACAGTTCCCAATTCTGAAGGATCCCTGATCATAAACTCCTGTTAGCAATGCAGAACTCTCCCCTTACTCTAGAAAGAAAAGGCATGAAGGGAATATTCATGAGTTTGGAAAATTCAGCCCATTGTCGTTTAACAGCAGCTTCATCACCTCAAAAACAAAGAAAAAATCCTGCTAAAGGAAAATTTCTACAGAAATGGAAATTGTACAAGGGAAATGTTCAAGAAGTTATCGATACAGAACAAAAGATGAATTCAACATTCCAAGGTGAGGTCAAAGAGAATCAAAACAAATTCTGGGCTGCCATGGCGAAGAGACCAGGCTTTGAAACAGACTTTAAATTCAACACAGAAGAAGCTGTTTCAATGCTGACACATAGCTTTTCATGATTAAAATCTGTGCAAGTCAGACCAGTTAACATAGAACTCCAAAGTCCAGGAGGCACAGATCTTTAACTGCTTGGACAAATCACAGAGAAGTGGAATTACAGAGGACTAAATGTCAGTGAAATGTTACATATGCTGAGGCATCAGTGTACCTCATTGTTAAGCTGAAGTGTATGCATTCATCTTGGTCTTTTCAAGCAAGTAGATACAGTTCCTCAGAATGAATGCAGGAGAAACTTTTGGCAAGAATTTCCAAAGACGTTCAAAGTTTAGGCAAATCAAAGCAGGAGACTCACATGGCCCTGCAAGTATATGCGAAACCCATCAGTTTCCCAGATAAATTCCTCAACTTCCAATTTAGTTAGACAGCATGGTTGAAAGTGGGGTCATATCACCAATGATAGACCTGACACAGTGGTACTCAGGGCTAGTCACTGTTCTGAAGATAAATGGAGAATTAAGATTGTATGTAGATCTCACTGAGTTAAACTAAGGGGGCAAGTCCATCCTATTTCATATGTAGACGATAGTCTGGCAAAATTGCGAACAAGTAGATTTTTTTTCTGACAAAATTGAATGCAAACAGTGGGTTCCTGCTGATACCATTCGACTATGAGTCAAGATTGATAACTACATCTGGGCAGTATTGCTTAAACTATCTATCATTTGGCATCTCTTCTGCACCAGAGATTCTATAAGAGGCAATGTCTAGGATCCTGGAATGGAAGGAGGGAGCTATTTGCCACGTGGACTATATCCTAATGCATGATAAAATGAAAATAAAACATGACCAGAGCATTAGGGACATGTTAGACATTCACTGTAGAATACAAGCCTTGCACTAATTGAGAAATCCAATTCACTAGATGATTACACCTTTGGGAGATGTTATCTTTCTCTAAGGAACACAAGAGCCATCTCTAAATTTCCAGCACTGACATGCAAAGATGATATGCAGCACTGTTCAGGCATATATCTGAACAATATGATTCACCTCAACACACTCTAGTTTCTGTTCTCTATCTCTAGCTTATGAAAAAATTGTAGAGAAGTTACTTTCTACTGATGTTCTAGCACATTTCAATTCAGGTTTATTCATATATTAGCTAAGAATACATCATCCAGAGGACTAGGAGCGGCCTTTAGCCAAGCACAACCTATTGAAATATGAAAATTTGTCTATTTTACATTGAGAGCTTTGATATGAGACTGAAAAGACATATGCAGCAGTAGAGAAAGAAACATTAGTGGTAACGTGGGCATCTAAAAGTTTTCAGATTACCTCACAGGACTCAAATTTCAGATCAAGATGGACCACAAGTCTTTGCTAAGATTGCTGAAGTTGAAAGAAATCTTAAAAATACCTCTACACATACAAATATTCAAGTTTAGTGTGACGAGGTATGATGATGGAATAGTCATATTCTGGGCAAAGCACAAGTACATTCTTAAGGGCAGCAGTATATCAAGCATAGAAAGAGGAAGTGGAAGTATTAGAGGAGTAAAAGTAGAGTTTTATTCTATGGCAATAACCAGCACAGTAAAGGATATTGCCATTCGTCGTTTCCCTGAGTAATTGGTATTGGACAATGGAACTCAATGACGATTTCAGAAAGTTCACTTTCTGGCTTTGACTAAGTAATACGTTCTCCACTCCATTCATTTCAAGAGCAAGAAAGAACTGTCCAAACTGTGACAACACAATATGGAGCTGGACGAACAAAGCAGGCCAGGCAGCATCAGAGGCGCAGGAAAGTTGATGTTTCAGGTCGGGACTCTTTTTCAGAAGTCTCCGACTCCAGCATCTGCAGTTCTTGCTATCTCAGTCCAAACCATGAATCACTGGTGCATAAGAATGTAGGCTGAGAATTAGCTGTACTCAGCTATAGAGCAACACCATTGAATAATGAGTATTCACCAGCAGAAGTGTTAATGGGAAGGGGATTAAAAATGGATATGTCAGTTTTAGAACACAACCTCAGGCCAAACATATTCTCTCAAGAGCTTGGGAAGGTAAAACAATTAAAGAAAATCCATGGCAAAAAGTGGCAGAGGTGGTACAACTCTAAACAAAGAGCAAAAACTCTGTCAGTCTTAGAGGCCAGGGCAGAAAGTCTGGTTAAAGAACAAGAAGTTAGAAGCTACAGTCATCATAGAAACACAGCAGCTGAGATATTATGTTGCCCGAACTCCTGAAGGGAGCTTCAGGAGGAAAAAGGTATTGGTTCTACTCAAGAAAGAAATCAGGCAGCATAGGTTGTGAGACACCCTTACCCAAACCACACTGGATAATGCACAGAGTGGTAGAGTACAACTATTCCAGACATGGTATAACACCATCACCCTAATGTTGAAATCAAGTGAGCCAGCTCAAAACATTCAGTAAGAGTTCCAGATCATCTCAGTCTGTGAGATTCAGATTTTGGGAAGATGGTGATAATGGTGAAACTAGTGATAATGATAATAATGATTGCAAAGACTATAAGTAAGTAAAAGTAAACTACTGAAATAATATAGACTAGATAGAGAGAGACTTGAGAAAGAGATATAGTATGATGAGATTCATATAAATCATGAAGATAATGGACAATAATATTGCACAGCATTACAGGCAATATATTGGCATGGATCAAGGATTTTTTTTTTCCTTTATCGGGATGTGTGCGTCACTGGCTAGGCAGCATTTATTGTCCATCCCTAATTGACCAGAGGGCAGTTCAGAGTCAATCACATTGCTGTGGGCCTGGATTTACATGCAGGCCAGACCAGGTAAGGACGGCAGTTTCCTTCCCTAAAGGACAATAGTGAACCAGGTGGGTTTTTCCCCAACAATCAACAATGGTCATCATTAGACTCTTAATTCCAGATATTT
>NW_025971591.1:0-10510 GCF_021869965.1 Rhincodon typus
TTCTGAGGAAGGGTCACCGGACCCGAAACGTTAACTCTGTTTTCTCCTTCACAGATGCTGCCAGACCTGCTGAGCTTTTCCAGCAACTTTATTTTTGTTCCTGATTTACAGCATCCGCAGTTCTTTTGGTTTTTATTTACTGTTGGACTATAACCTGGTTTCATGTGATTTCTGACTTTGACTGCCTTTCCAGACAGGATATTCCAGCTCAGCACAACTGGGGTACAAAAAGTTGCCAAAGTTCATTTGGATCCAGATCGGATAGCTCAAATTTTCAATCTCCTGATTGAAGTGGAATGACCTGGCTCCCCTGTTTATTCCCCGTCAGTTGTTTGAAGGGACCATCTCTCTTGTGGATAACTTTCTCCCAGATCTAGATGAATTTTTGTTTTAAAATAAACTAATTTAACTGGGCTTTCTCGAGTTAAGGAAAGAGTGAGTTCATTAATTACTAAGAACAAGAAGAAATAGTAATGCAATACACCAACACACAGACTAGAAATGAGCAGTGAGCCCAAAAATAAGGAAGATGTTAAAAGTTACATGGTTCAGTCTCTGAGTAGTTCATGAAGCACACATCGTCAAACATTGATAGTTAAGAAGTTTATTTTGAGATTCTTGACTTTGCAGATTATTTGGAAATGTTATGTCCTGTTTCCATTGACGAGCGAACTAGTTTCTAGCCCTGAGAGAGAGAGAGAGAGAGAGAGAGAGCTTTACCTGCAATGCAGGTGTGACACTCACTGCAGACCACCATTCAAACTCAGGCTAGAGCATACAAGAACCTCAGCATATTTGCACAAATCAGCATCTCACCACACTAGCACACCATCTTCCACCAGAACACACCGACCAAAGTTGAACTGTTTTTTAGCTCCTGCTTTCTGGAAGGGGGAGGGACAAAACCTGTCTGTCACCCAGATGTTGTCATTTCTCACATCATGTTCACAGCCTGACAGAACTGTCAGGGGGGCTTTGGTTCAGATTGTATTGCATTTCTCCCTTTTAACTCCATTCATTTGAAGCTTCCTTGATATCTCATCAGGTGTAACATTCCAGGGTTTCTCTTTCCAGACAGATATTGAATTTATGGTCATTTAGCTGACTATAGCAGTCCCACTTTTAAAATACGTATGTTAGAATTAGCAGTTTGATATGTCCGTGGGTGTTTTGGGGGTTATGATCCATTGTTGGGACATTCTATATTCAACCTGTTCTATACCTGCCTTGGGAGTGTTGATGGGGCAGTATAAAGGGAGCTTTTACCCTGTATCCATTCGTTGAACTTGTGCTGTGTGGTATCTGTAAAGAGTTAACATCTGCAATTGTTGAGGGAGGAACATTCTGCCTTCTGGGTGCCATACAGACTGATTTGCACCCATTACTGCGCAATACTCAGAAACAGTGATCCAGACCCCAGTCCCTGTCATAAATACTTCACCAAAATTGTCAACCATTTTCAGATGCCCAAATAAAGACAACACAGCTACTAAATTGTAAAATAAAACAAAGCAGCAGAGTAGTAGGAGGTCTGAGTTTAATGTGCATAGAATCTGGTGAATGAATTCCAAGGGCAGACTTCAGAGAAACAAAGTCTTGTTATCCAAAGCTCCCAGCTGGCTAAATGGATAGACTATGGGTCAGAGGAAGACAAAGGTAAAATAATTTTTTAAAAAAGCACATCAATTTGCAGCCACATTTGTTAAATGTATTACTGGGCCTATAATAATCCATGGAATTTGGGGAAAGTTACAGTTTCATGTGGAAAAGTCATTAGGGTCAGTCTGGTCTACATGTTAACATCTTTCATCTTGTTGATTGAGTCTGAGCTTTATTAAAATGAGACTTTTGTTAAAGCATTGGCCCAAAAATCAGACCACTTCTTGATGGCAAATGAATAATTCTAATGTCCCTATATGGTAGGCTCCAAATCCATTTGCACTAGCCCCAACAACATAGGTTGGGATTACATTAACATAGGAATTAAGGGCATGTAGGCCATTCAGCCCCTCCAGCTTGTTTCGACATTCGTAGCTGATCTGTTTGTGTTTCAAGTTCCACCTTCTTATCTATCCCTGATAACCTTTAGCCCCCTTGCCTAACAGGAATTGATCTACTGCTGCTAAGTATCCTGTGACCTCACTCCCACCACCTTCTGAGGCAGCGAGTTCCAAAGTTGCATAATTTTTTGGGAGAAAAAAAAGTCACATCATCTTTGTCCTGAAAGGGTGAGCCCTGACTTCAAACCAGTGTCCCACTGCCCTGTCTCCGTTCTGGGCTCACCCACAAGAACAACCATCCTTTCCCCACATCTACCTTGTCGAGAATGTTGACTATGGATCTAGTGCGGGAAAGTGCGGCTAGTGGAGATAGTAGTGTATTGTTTGTCGATACAAACCTGTTGGGCTGAAGGGCCTCTTCTGTATGATTCTATGATTCTAATGTTTGGGGTCTTACACACTTGGCTTGAGTCACACCTCACTCTTCTAAACTCCAGTGGAAAGCAGTCCATTCTGTCCTCATAAGACGCCCATTTATTATTGAAAAGGGCTGATTGTTTTATCTAAAAGCTCCCCAATGCTTCCTACACCTTCTGTTAGTGATTTCTGTGAGTTCAATGTGTAGCAAGTGAAGGCTGAGGTGTCCCCATATTGAAATTTCGAGGGAATGAAGTCTCTTCTTCAATTGATAAAAGTGTATGGCTGGAGCATGCAGAACAATGTTCATGTATTTAATGGTACTTATCACGGGAAGCAGATGTTGCTGAACCCCGAAATTCTCTCTCCTTCCCCGTAAGATACTTTTCTGAGGACTCCTCTTCAGATTTTCTCAAGGGGTACTTTTTGATTTTTGGGGGCTACTGTCTTGTTTTCAGGGGCTCATTTTTAGTTTTCAGCAGATTCTTTTTCATTCTCGCTAAGGTATTGGGTGATACAGGCTTGTATTAACAATACTTTCTGTATTTGTGTCAATTTATTGGACTCACATAGAAGCAAAATTAGAAGAATTCATCAATATCTTCAATTGTTATTAACCTTCCATTCAACTTTAAAAATCCTAACGCCCAAAGGAAGTATTAATTTTGTAGACACCATAGGATTTAAATCGGCATCAGACAACAGGCATAAGTTAGCCAAAATTTCTTTCCAAAAAACTAATTTGCACACACTTCTACACACAAAAATCCATCAACGAAACAGATTCCACAGGCTGCAGGGTGAGGTCACAGCTAAGGTATCAAATGTATAAACCTGGAACTTTTTAAACAGGCAATTACTGCCCTTTCTATGCACCTCAGATCTTAATTTAACAATTTACGCAGTATTCATTACAAAACACTTACTACACATTTCTTATATAGGAACATATAAACATTCCTGAACATGTGTAGCCTTAAACTAGAGATTAATTTGTAAGGAATTCATTACCTCAGTGATTTAAAGTTTTCTTAGCCCTTACTCAGCTGAGTATTCCTTTGTTAGCAGCATTCAAACTATTATCTTTCCTTTTCCTCTTGTAACTTCCTTCTCCCTCCCACCCAATTGCATCCTATCCATGTCCCTCATAGCAACCTCCCCACCAATCCCATCACAGCTCCATCATTTATTTAAGACATTAAGCCAAGGCCTCTCAGGTTGATGTAAAATATCCAATGGGCACATTTGAATAGAGTAGGGTGTCCTCCCCAATGTCCTGTTCAATGTTTATCCTTCAACCAACAATAAGAAAACAGATTGGCTTCTCATTTCTTCCCTGCTCTCTTTGTAGTCTTATAATAGTAAGAATGGCTAACTTTCAGATACAGTGTTTGACTGTAAACTGCTGATGTCTCCTGACAGGAATTGTGTGATATACCCTTTCGGTTTCAACTGGTTGGAACAATCCACATTTTTGACACTTTGCTGATGGTCATCTTAAAGCAGCTTCACAGGAGACCTGAAAGTCATCCAAATCCAAATGTAACACTGGGACATCCCAAACTGACCATTCCTCATCCCAAAAGCAATTGCAACAAAGTCCAGTTTCTCCACCAATACTCTTCTCACTTTTTCATCTCAAATCTCCCATAGAGTGGTTTATGCATTTTAATTGGCTGCCATATCGCAAGCAGTCCCAGTACCACAGTGAAAGAACGTTAGGGAGGACAATCTATTAAGTCTTCCCCAGAAAGGTCCAAAATAGTCTGGAGATGCCAAATCCAGTCCTCTGTTTTGATCCTGTCAGAGGCTCCAGTTAAACCTCAAAATGAGCAATTATAGCATTTGCTAAAAGGCAAATTAATAAAGCTTTCAGCTCATTTTCTATGAGACAAGTTACAGTTACTTTTCCAATAATGCAGACTGCCTCTCACCTTCACTCCAAACATTATTTTGTCATATTTTGCAAGACAGAGATTTCAGTTTTACAGGATTCAGGAGAAGACAAGTTTGATTGTAAAGCACTTTCTATGACTGATTTAATTAGTATTTTTGCCGGGGACAAAAGTGGTGAGGTTTGGACCCACACCAGAGACTGGGGCACAAAGTGACATTGCTTATGCAGTGCTGAGGAACAGCTGTACTGTCAAAGCAGCCATCATCCAGATGAGACACTAAATTTAGGTCTTGCCTGATCTCTCAGACAGCCAGAATAGATCTAACCTTCACTTTTTCAAAGAACAGATCTCCTAGATGCCCTGGGTCATTTATTTATCTCTCAACTACCATCACAAAAAGCAGATTATTCCACTCTGGAATTCAACTTTTCTACGTTGCAACATTTTGAAAAAGTGTCGCCCATTGATGCTTACACAAACATTCAGTCTTTGTGCTTGAGTCCGGTCAATGAGTGTTTTAACATGAGACATAGAACTGTCAAAATCAACGTGTTGTCATCCAGTCATAACCCATCTCCCTCCCACCTCTCCACCCACCATCCACTATGCACCCATCCCCCAAGACAGAGCAAAAGAACAGAGTATTATTTAAATGGAGAAAAACTGCAGAAAGCTGCAACACAAAGGGACTTGGGGGTGACTTGTGCATGAAACTCCAGAAAGCTAGCACACAGGGGCAGCAGGTAATCAGGAAGGCTAATGGAATATTGGCCCTTATTTCATGGGGGTTGAAGTATAAGAGTGGGGATGTCTTAATGAACTGTACAAGATAGTGAGGCCACATATGGATTACTGTGAGCAGTTTTTCTTCCTTTATTTCAGGAAATATATTATTTCATTGGAATTAGTTCAGAGAAGGTTCACTAGGATAATCCATGGGATGGAGGGATTGTCTTATGAGCAAAGGCTAAACAGGTTGGGACTCAATGCACTGGGGTTTAGAGGAATGAGAGGTGATCTCATTGAGACATATAAGATTCTTAAGGGACTTGACAGGGTAAATGCCAAGATTCCCCTCATGGGAGAGTCTAGGAGCAGAGAGAATAGTCTCAGAATAAAGGGGTGCCAATTTAAGATTGAGATGAGGAGGAATTTCTTCTCTTGGAGGGTTGAATCTATGGAACTCCTTGTCACAGAGAGCTATGGGGGCACAAACCTTGTGTATACTTAAGGCTGAGATAGATAAATTCTTGATCAGTTGGGGAATCAATGGTTATGGGGAAAAGGCAGGAAAGTGGATGTGAGGAACATCAGATCAGCCATGATTCTATTGAATGGTGCAGCAGGCTTGAAGAGCTGAATGGCCTACTTTTGTTCCTATTTCTTATCGTCTCATGGAATCCAACCCACAAACCACTATCCACCACAAAGAACACGATTAAGGAAACATTTGTATTAGAGGCAGCTTTTACACTCATTGTTGCAGCTATAGCTTTCAATACCATTCCTTTGCTTAATCCTTGTCCCCATCATCGCTTTCTCTGTAAGTCATTCTGTACCTTTCAGCACTGATGGTGAAACATTCCAGATTCTAATAATCCTTTCCATGGAAAGAAAGCTCCAAAACTCTCTTCACATTTCCAATATTAATCCAAAAGGTCAATCTCTTGAAATTGGTGAACGTGAATAATTCCCAATTTGCCCTTTCAGAACTTTGAACTCCCCTATTGGATCTACAGCCCTCAATCTTCTGTCCTCCAATAAATGCAATTCCATCAAAATTATTTCTCCTAATCCTGGTGAACTTTCATTTCCAATACTCCAATGTCCTTAGCAGTGGCCACTCAAATGTTTTAAAAGAGGAAGTGAGCTGGAATTTGTTGCCTATTTTGTAGATGACTTTGACAAAATGATGGAGGGCCATCTTCTGAAACCACTGCAGTCCATCCATTGAAGGGGCTTCACAGTGAGAGACTGTCTGGAAGTTGCCTAGTTACCATGGCAAAATGGATGGGATATATTCAAGTCAGGATGGTGAGTCACTTGGAGGGGAACTTCAGTTTGGAGTCACCTTTAAACCCTTCAATCTAATTTCCAGTCAAAAGCAAAAGCTAAAGGTGCTGGAAGTTTTTAATTGGAACAAAGAGAGCTGGAAAATCTCAGCAGATCAGGCAGCATCTGGGACGGGCGACACAGTTAACGTTTCAGGCAGGTCTGATGAAAAGTGACCATTTTTCGGTATTTTGTGTCTTCTAACTTGTTACTTTCAGTCATCTCTTGACTTTACTGATTGATCAACACAGCATTGCCTGTTGAATAATGTCAATTCCCCTCAATTCCCCATTCCAGGAAAGAAAGTACCTTTTCCAGTAACAAGTCCAGAGGGCTCATAAATTATAGTCTTGTTATTGAAGATAAAAGCAGTTCCCATACTTCCAAATGGCACGATATTCCTGCAGGAATTGTGTCAAAAACAAACAAATTGCACCGGGAATTTTTAGAGAGGATTTTTTTTGTGTTCTTCTTGTGTATCAAGCTAATAATTGAACACCCTGTGATACTGCCAAACATTCTTCCGACAGGGGTCTGAATGGAATAAGGCAGCGAGAAATACCCAGGGAATTCTAAAGGACAGAAGATCAGATGTGCTGAGAAACCTTCTCCATTTGCATCAAGGTTTCAGCTGTTATGTTTATAGTTACAAGAAACAGCATTGGTAATAGGACAATGTTTGACTGAATGAGACCCCCTCCATTTTTTTTCCTACAGAAGAAATGGGAGAGTGTCCTTCGGCCCTCAAACAGGGCAGTGAATTTGATGATTTCATTTGAAATAACTCCAAAAGGCTGGTATCCGATCACCAAGTCACCTTTTATTTACACATGGAAAGTCCTTGACACTGATCCAGCTCCCTCAGAGCCAGCTCTCAGAGTGAACAGAACCTCTGACACTCCTGTTTATATCTGTCAGCCAGGGCTCCCTGATTGGACCAGATTAACAGCCCCATTCAGGAACTCATATTCTATGAGGTCCACCTGGCTGACCTCGTTCCAACCATTACATCATGGTTAAGATTCATGGAGAAATAACATGTTTGGTCAAATGTAAAACAACAACATATTTAATGGGATTACAGGACTTGGCTGGGCTGAATGGGATGTTCTTCGGAGGGTTGGTGCAGACTAGATGGACTGAATGGCCTCTATCTGCACTGTAGGGAAGTCTATGATTCAATATTAATACTTTTTAAGATTCATTCGCGAGGTGAAGGCGCCACTGGCCAAGCTGGCATTTATTGCCCATGCCTAATTGTGCAGAGAGCAGTTAAGCGTCAACCACTTTGCTCTGGGTCTGGAGTCCCATGTAGACCAGACCAGGTAAGGATGGCAGATTCCTTCCCTAAAGGACACTTAGTGAACACATGGGTTTGTTTGACAATTGATAATGGTTTCACGGTCATCATTAGACTTCTAATTCCAGACATTTATTGAATTCAAATTCCACTGTCTGCCACAGCAGGATTCAATTCCAGGTCCCCAGAATATTACCAGGGTCTCTGGAGTCTTCGTTTAGCAATAATACTGCTAGGCCATCACCTCTCCTATTTTAAAGGAGCAATCCACTTCAACGGACAGATTTCAGAATTGATCTTTAATCTTTGTATTGGCCCCAACAAATACTCTCCCAGCACAGGTGCAACACAGGGTTAGATACAGAGTAAAGGTCCATCTACACTGTCCCCATTGAACACTCCCAGGACAGATATAGCATGGGGTCAGATACAGAGTTAACCTTCCTCTGCATTGTTCCCGTCAAACACTCAGGACAGGTACAGCATGGGGTTAGATGAAGAGTATAACTCTTTTTAGACTGTACCTATCAAACACTGCCAAGATGAGAAAGCACAGGGTTAGATATAGAGTAAAACTCTCTCTATACTCTCCCCATCAAACACTCCCAGGGCATGTACAGCATGAGGTTAGCTACAGAGTAAAGCATCCTCTACATTATCTCTTTCAAATGCTCCCAGGTCAGGGACACCACAGGGTTAGAAATAGAGTAAAACCTTTCTATATTGTCCGCACCAAACACTGCACTGTTCTGTGGTATCTATAATGAGATAATAACAAAATAATTTTTGCTCAAAAACAACCTTCAAAGCCCTGTTAGATCTTTCTGTTCTTTCATTATACTTTGTCATGGAATCGATATGTTGCTGCTCGGAATTGTGTAAAATGGCATGTGTCATATTTTCACAGCTTCTCCATATATTGTTGCCCAGCTACAGATCCCATTTGTCCAAACACAGGTTCTGCTATCAGAGAGGACCTTGAACTTACATCTATTTGTGGTTGAATGACTGGTGTGTGCAGAACTGTGACATGGTGCAATGGAATGGCTGGGTCATGAGTACTACATGGGTAAGAGTTATAAATGTGATGACACACTGAGTAATTTCATCAGGAGCTGTGGAGTGTTGGGCCTTGGCTGCAAATATGTCTACAACCCATGGTTAGAGCTGGCAACCCACTCTACCCAGTACTTAAAAACAATGATCTTTGCATGAAAACTGCCTAATTAGCACAGTTAAATCTTTCCATTATTTCATTCCACTCGTTCAATGCCAGGTTTTGCCTCTTTGATCTTTGCAAAATGGACAACAGAGTGTTATTTTGTGGCTGTGAGTCCTTTAGTTTAGATGGTATAAAAAGGCAATACAAATATGCACACATATTAGAATTGATATTATAGACCTATCTATAATATATTAAATCTTATATCAATGCTCTTTCAATGGATTTTCCACATTATAAAGATTGTGTCCACATTTATAATGGCGAATTCTCATGTAAATGTGTCACACCATAATGCAGCGCCACCACAGGAAGAGGGCATAACAACTCAACACATTTACAAATATCTGTAAAAACCGAAAAAATAAATTGTGGATACTGCAAATCAAAACAGAAGTTGCTGGAAAATGCTCAGCAGGTCTGGCAGTATCTGTGGAGAGAAATCAGAGTTAACGTTTCGGGTCCGGTGACCCTTCCTCAGAAATATCTGTTATACATTCAAAATCCCAAAATTCTTCTCCAAACTGGTTCTTTTCCTTGGCATCAACATTACCCAACAATCTCTGTCACTTTAATGTGGCTTTTATAAAGGGATATCTAAATCGGTACAATGTGGACTGGCATCTGTTTGATGCAAAGATAGCATCATGTCTTTGTTTTTGTACCCTGTGACCCCACTTAGAAAGCACAAATTGCTTTATTTATCAGCTCTCAGGTTGGCCAAGGAGTTACCAGGAATTAAACATTAATTGCTGAATACTCTCTGGTTAAGACAAATAGCACGAATGTTTTCAATTAAAAAAACTATTTGTTTGACTTCATATTTGTGGATGATCTATAAGAATATTGGAGATGGCAGGGTGTGTGGAGGTGAAATAGCTGGGGTGGGATAGTTGGAAGAAGCAGTGGATAAGATGACATGCAATATGCCAAATTAACCAGAGTTTGCACTTTGAAAAAAATTGTACTTTTCCAAGCCAGAACAAAACTGCCTTTGAGAGGGTGTAAAGCAAGTTCACTGGTTTGATTTTTTTAGGATTCAAAGGATTTCCATTGAAGAGGGATTGAGGAGAACAACAGTATATTATCGGACGTTTAGAAGAATGAATGATGATTGCATTAAATTGTCTGAGAGGAGTTTGACAGGGTAAATGCTGAGACACAGTTTCTCCCGAGTGGAGGGACTAAAATGGGAGTCATGGTGCTGTCTTACCCTCACCACCCCTTCCGTGATGTGGGGTGAACAATGACAAGAAAGATGGGAAAATGAAGAAAAATATCAGAATCTTCACCTTGGGAAGGATATTTCCAATTCTACCCTTAAATGAACACAGGGATATCTTGGATTTACATGCTTCTGCTATAGGGTTAGGGTTCTGCCAGGTTGCTTTGCACATAGGGGCACAAACACACATATACACACACACACTCATACGCACACACACTGTCTCTCTCACACACTCACACACACACGCACACACACTCATACACACACACACTCATACGCACACACTCTCACACACACGCATATGCACACACACTCTTTCTCTCTCACACACACACACGCATACGCACGCACACTCTCACTCACACACACACACTCTCACACACACACACACAC
>NW_025971592.1:0-10509 GCF_021869965.1 Rhincodon typus
CTACTATCTCTAAACTCTGAGACCTAGGTTTCAGCTTCCCCTTCTGTAACTGGATCCTCGACTTCCTGAACAATAGATGGCAACCAGTAAGAATAGGCAATAACACCTCCTCCATCATAATCCTCAACACCAATGTCCTGCTAAGCTGCAGACTCAGCCCCCTATTACACTCCTTATATACTCATGACTGCGTGGCCAAATTCCGCCCCAACTCCATTTACAAGCTCACTGATGGCACCACTGTTGTAAATCGGATCTCAAACAATGACGAGACAGAAAACAGGAAAGAGATTGAGTGTTAATGGCATGGTATAAAGACAACAATCATCCATCAAACAAAGCAAAGGAGCTGGTCATTGATTTCAGGAAGTGGAGTAGAGGGCACACCCCTGTCTGCATCCATGGTGCTGAGGTGGAGATGGTCAACAGCGTCAACTTCCTCGGAGTGATGGTCACCAACAATCTGTCCTGGTGCACCCACATCAACGCAACTATCAAGTAAACACAAGAATACCTCTACTTCCTCAGGAGACTAGGGAAATTCAGCATGTCCGCAAGGACTCTTAGCAATTCTTATAGACACACCAAAGAAAGCATCCTGTCTGGATGCATCACAGCTTGGCATGGCAACTGCTCTTCCCAAGACTGCAAGAAACTACAGACAGACATGAACACAGCCCAGTCCATCATGCAAACCAGCCTTCAAACCATTGACTCCATCTACACCTCCCACTGCCTTGGGAAAGCAACCAACATAATCAAAGACCCCTCCAACCCTGCTTATACCCTCTTCCACCCTCTTCCGTCAGGCAGAAGATATAAAAGTTTGAAAACACGTATCAACGGTTCAAGAACAGCTTCTTCCCTGCTGTTATCAGACTTTTGAACGGACCTCTCAAATGTTAATGTTGATCTCTCTCTCTACACTTCCCGGCAACTGTCACACAGTATTCTGCACTCTGTTCTGCTACCCTGACGCACTTTGTATGGTATGATCCTGAAAGTATAGCACGCAAAACAGCACTTTCACTGTATCTCGGTGCATGTGACAACAATAAATCAATCAATCTAGTCTTATTTACCCTAAAAGGTTGTGGAGGCTGAGGCATTGAATGTGTGCCAGGCAGAAACTGATGGATTTCTAGATTTTAAATGTATGCAGGGATAAGGAGATAGTATGGGAAAATGATGTGATCAGTAATGATCTCATTGTATGACACTGCAGGCTTGAAGGGCTGAATGAGAGATAGTAGGAACTGCAGATGCTGGAGAATCCGAGACAACAAGGTGCAGGGCTGGATGAACACAGCAGGCCAAGCAGCATCATAGGAGCAGAGAGGCTGACGTTTCGGGCCTAGACCCTTCATCAGAAAAGGGGGAGGGGAAGGGGGTTCTGAAATAAATAGGGAGAGAGGAGAGGATAGGTGGAGAGGAAACAAACAGGTCGAAGAGGCGGGGATGAGCCCAGTAAAGGTGAGTGTAGGTGGGGAGTTCGGAGGGGGAATAGGTCAGTCCAGGGAGGACGGACAGGTCAAGGGGGCGGGATGAGGTTAGTAGGTAGGAGATGGGGGTGCGGCTTGAGGTGGGAGGAGGGGATAGGTGGGAGGAAGAACAGGTTAGGGAGGCAGGGACGAGCTGGACTGGTTTTGGGATGCGGTAGGGGGAGGGGAGATTTTGAAACTTGTGAAATCCACATTGATACCATTGGGCTGCAGGGTTCCCAAGGGCTGAATGCTCAGCTTCTGTTCATATTTCCTATGCTCTTCCCTCCCTGACATTTATATTAACTCTACTGCAAGCTCTGAAAGCGTTCAGCATTCAACAATCCATTCAACAATTAAATACTTAACATCACACTGACCTGCATTGTGTGTGCTGGAAATTGAAGTCATAGGAAGCGATGCTGCAGGTTCTCGGCTGTGTTATGCAGCTATCTCCGATCTGATAACAGATTCACGCTGCAACACTGGGGTTGCTATAAATTGAGAAAGACTTTTGCTCTTGCATTGTGTGGCTGAAGTTGAAATGAGATCCTGGGAGGGCAGGATAAAAAAAGGGGGAGCCGTGTCTTGCCTCTGGTGCCATGTAATGCAGATTGTTTCAGTCTCAATGTTGTTTATGTCAATGATCTCGATCTGTCAACAACTGTACATCAACTTTGGAGTAAAGGTTTTGTTAATAAGTGCATTAAATTAGTCAGGTTATTATAAGAGGGACATGGATTTTTCCCAATACATAATAAAACTAACAAAGGGGGTGGGGCGGGGCTGCCTTTTTATTTACAATGCTCACGTATTTAAAATAAGTACAGCTTGGGAGAGTAGTGTGTTTCAAGGAGTTGCAGAAAAGATTTACAAGGATATTGCCAGGGTTGGACAGTTTGAGCTGGAGGGAGAGGCTGAATAGACTGGGGCTATTTTCCTGGAGCATTGGAGGTTGAGGGGTGACCTTATAAAGGTTTATAAAATCATGAGGGGCATGGATAGGATAAACAGACAAGGTCTTTTCCCCAGGGTAGGGGAGTCCAAAACGAGGGAGCATAGGTTTAAGGTGAGAGGGGAAAGATATAAAAGGGACCTACGGGGCAACTTTTTCATGCAGAGGATGGTGTGTGTATGAAATGAGCTTCCAGAAGGAGTGGTGGAGGTGGGTACAGTTACAACATTTAAAAGGCATCTGTTTGAGTACATGCATAGAGGAAAATGGGCCAAATGCTGCCAAATGGGACTCGGTCAGATTGGGATGTCTGGTCTGCATGGACGAGTTGGACCGAAGGGTCTGTTTCCATGCTGTATGACACCATAACTGTGTATTTCGGTTCAGATAGCGATGGCTTTGCAAATAAACTGGCACACGAGACCAATCGCCCTGTCGCTGTAAATTTAAAGACACACTGTCCTTCCCTAGTTGTGTTGATCATGCAACATCTCTCGTTTCTCAATGCACTTTGATCGAGTGGATCCTCTGGGCAGTACTCTGCGTCTCACTCAAAGGAAGAAAAGGAACCTCTGGCTTCAGTGCAACCTGTCGTTGGGAAAGCTGATTTAAAACCGCTCTGCTCTCACTTACCAATAATAACTTGCAGAAAGCCTCTTTGCCGTTGTTAGTGCATCTGGTTTCCCGAACATCTGTCAATGGTGGGGATAGCCACATGGTGGCGTTGGCTCCCACTTGTAGTCAGGAGGTGTTGTTGAAAAGTCCTACCTTAGGCAAAAAAAGGAACTTGTAAGTTTTTGTAGCACCTTAGCGTGAAGGAGATCACAGGAAGATTCAGCAGTAAACGAGAAAATTGCGGTTTTTTTTTCAAATCTCGCTTTTGCACACCATAGCTGCATTTTTTTGGGTCATGAGCACCTAATTTAATTGCAAAATGCAATAAAAAGAATCAGAAAAGGTTCCTTCCATGCAAACATTTTTTTTTTAAAGAGAGGAGCAAATGAGCACAAGTTGAATTTTCTGAAGAGTGGTGGATGAACAAATGTCCGGAGGGAAGGTCTTTAAGATAGCTGTAGTAACCATTCGTCCTGGAGGCGATGATCTCTTTGAACCAGGAATCAAAGGACTGACACATTTGGAGATAGTGACTGGCCAGTGCAATGTTAATGCAAGAGAATGACCCATTCCTTAAAGGGATAGCTCACAGTACCGTGTACACTGGATAAAGTGGGCACCAGGTGAGCCCTGCACTCCAGGAAGATCAGAGCTTCAGCCCGGAGCCAAGTCTTGCCCCTGACATTGTTAATCCTTACCCGTGGTAGTGATCATAGCTCTGGGCGAGGGGGCCCAGGTTCAAGTTCCACTTACTCCAAAGGTGTGTAATAGTATCTTAGAACGGGTTAATTAGAAATTATCCAGGTTGTACGTACCATGCATTGTTTCTCAATAATAGGCTGCTCTGAGCTAAAGGAGCACCATCATCCTTCTATCTAATACAGACTGGAATGTACTACAGTCCTCTACATTGCTCTAGGCCAGGAATGTACAAGAGTGCAGCAAACTGCACTGGGCCAGGAATGTATTACTGTACAGTTCATTGCACAATGTCTGCTGCAGGTGGTTAGCGAACCAACAAAAGCGAAAAATATACTTGACCTTATCCTTACTAATCTGCCTGTTGCAGATACTTCTGTGGATGACAGTATTGGTAAGAGTGACCACTGCATAGTCCTTGTGGAAATGAAGTCCCAATTTCACATTGAGAATACTCTCCATCAAGTTGTGTGGTGCTATCACTGTGCGAAATGGGACAGACTTTGAACTGCTAGCAATTCTAGCTGCCATCAAAAGCACCAGAATTGTACTCCAGCACAATCTGTAACCTCATGGCCCGACATATCCCCCACTCAACCATTACCATCAAGCCAGGGGATCAACCCTGGTTCAGTAGAGAGTGCAGGAGGACATGCCAGGAGCAGCACCAGGCATACCTGAAGATGAGGTATCAACTTGGTAAAGCCACCAAACAGGATTACTTACATATTCAGCAATATAAGGAGCAAATGATAGACAGAGCTAAGCGATCTCACAACCAACGGATCAGATCTAAGCTCTGCAGTCCTGCCACATCCAGTGTGAATGGTGGTGGATAATTAAATAACTCACTGGAGAAGGGCGCTCCACAAATATCCCCAAGCTCCACAAATATCCCCATCCTCAATGATGGAAGAGCCCACCACATCTGTGCGAAAGATAAGGCTGAAGCATTCAAAGCAAAGTTCAGCCAGAAGTGCCAAGTAAATGATCCATTTCGGCCTCCTCCAGTGATCCCCAGCATTACAGATACCAGTCTTCAGCCAATTCGATTCACTCCATGTGATATCAAGAAACAGTTGGAGACACTGGATACCGTAAAGGCCCTGCCAACATTCTGGCAATAGTATTGAAGACTTGTGCTCCAGAACTTGCCGCTCCCCTCGCCAAGCTGTTCCAGTACAGTTACAACACTGGCATCTACCCAACAATGTGGAAAATTGCCCAAGTATGTCCTGTACACAAAAAGCAGGACAAATCCAAACTGACCAATTACCGCCCCATCAGTCTCCTCTCAATCATCAGTAAAGTGATGGAAGGTGTCGTGAACAGTGCTATCAAGCAGCACCTTCTCAGCAATAACCTGCTCAGTGACGCCCAGTTTGGGTTCCGCCAGGGCCACTCAGCTCCTGATCTCATTACAGCCTTTGTTCAAACATGGGCAAAAGAGCTGAATTCCAGAGGTGAGGTGAGAGCGACAGCCCTGAACATCAAGGCTGCATTTGACCAAATGTGGCATCAAGGACCCCCAGCAAGACTGCAATCCATGGATACCAGGGGGCAATTTCGCTGCTGTTTGGAGTCATACCTGACGCATAGGAAGATGGTCGTGATTGATGGAGGTCAGTCATCTCAGCTCCAGAACATCTCTGCAGGAGCTCCTCACAGCCGTGTCCTAGGCCCAACCACCTTCGATGTTTCATCAATGACCTGCCCTCCAGCATAAGATCAGAAGTGGGGATGTTCGCCGATGATTGCACAATGTCCAGCACCATTTGTGACTCCAGAAATACTGAAGCAGTCCATGTTCAAATGGAACAAGATGTAGACAAGGTCTGACAAGTAACAGGTAACATTTGTGTCACACAAATGCCAGGCAATGACCATCACCTGTAAGAAACAACCTAACCACCGCCTTTCAATGGTGTTACCATCGCTGAATCTCCCACCATCGTCATCCTTGGGTTTACCATTGATGAGATACTCAACTGGACTCGCCACATGAAAACAGTGACTACAAGAGCAGATGAGAGGCTAGGAACACTGCAGTGAGTAACTCGCCTCCTGACTCCCCAAACCCTGTCTATCATCTACAAGGCACAGGTCAGGAGTGAGATGGAATACTCCCCACTTGCCTGGATGAGTGCAGTCCCAACAACACTCAAGAAGCTTGACACAATCCAGGACAAAGCAGCTCCCGCTTGATTGGCATCACATCCACTGACACTCAGTAGCAGCAGTGTGTACCATCGACAAGATGCACTGCAGAAATTCACCAAAGATCCTTAGACAGCACCTTCCATTGCTGCTTGGCCTGCTGTGTTCATCCAGCCCTGCACCTTGTTGTCTCCTTCCAAATCCACAACCACTTCCATCCAGAAGGATAAGGGCAGCAGATACCCGGGAACACTGGCAACTGCAAGTTTCCCTCCAAGCCACTCACCATCCCAATTTGGACATATATCACTGTTCTTCAGTGTTGTTAGGTCAAAATCCTGGAATGCTATCCTAAACAGCATTGTGAGTCACCCCACAGCACATAGATTGCAGCTGTTCCAGAAAGCAGCTGATCACCACATTCTCAAGGGCAACTAAGACAGAGTAATAAATGTGAGCGACGCACACATCCCACAAATAAATAAAAAATAAATATACTGCTGTATAATATACTGCACTGGACCAGGAATGTATTACTGTACTGCACACTGCATTGGCCCTGGAATATACTAAAGTACAGTTCAGTCCATTGCTCTGTGCAGGCAACAATGTTCTCCACTCAGTTTAGGAGAACTGTTTGTCTTTCATGTCAAATTGCCCAAATGTGGTGTTGGTGGTGATTTGGGGGATGGCTGGGGTTGGAGTTGAATTTGCAGGTCTCTTGCCTTTGGTGGACTCGGGTCATGCTACTGGATAGAGATCTCTGTGTCAGTGTTTGTGGCTATATCTGTGTGTGTGTGTGTGAGAGAGAGAGAGTGTCTGTCAGTACATGTTCGAGTGTCCGTGTTTGTGTGTCAGTGTATGAGAGTCTGTTAGTGTCAATGTATGTTTGTTTATCAGCGCGTGTGTGTGCGTGTGAGAGTGTCTGTCAGTATATGTTCGAGTGTCCGTGTTTGTGTGTCAGTTTGTAAGAGTTTGTCAGTGTCATTGTATGTCTGTTTATCAGCGCGTGTGTGTGTGTGTGAGAGAGAGTGTCTGTCAGTATATGTTCGAGTGTCCGTGTTTGTGTGTCAGTGTGTGAGAGTCTGTCAGTGTCAATGTACGTCTGTTTATCTGCACATGCGTGTGCGTGTGTTGTGTAAGTGTGTTAGGGCCTGTTACTGTCAGTGTATGTCTGAGAGTCATTGTGCTTTTGTAAATCAGCGTCAGTTTGTGTCTGAGTGTCAGGGTGTGTATGTTCGTGTCTGTGCCGGTGGTAGGGTGTGTTGTGTGTTCGTATGTGAGGTAATGCTATGAAAGTGCATGAAGTTATAAAGAAAAGTAAGGTGGATTATGAGAGTAGACTAGCTCAGAACATAAAAACAGACATCAAAAGTTTCTACAAATACATAAAATGAAAAAGAGTGGCTTAGGTAAACATTGGTCCTTTATAGGATGAAAAGAGGCATTTAATAATGGGAAATAAGGAAATAGCTGAGGCATTGATCAGGTATTTTGTGTCGGTCTTCACTGTGAAAGACACAAATAACATGCCAATAATTGATAACAGGGAGGCTATGGCAGTGAGGATCTAGAATCGATCATTATCACTAAGGAGGCAGTGCTGGGCAAGCTAATGGGGCTAAAGGTAGACAAGTCTCCTGGCCCTGATGGAATGCATCCCAGGGTTCTAAAAGAGATGGTGGGGGAAGTTGCAAATGTGTTTGGGATTATTTACCAAAATTCGCTGGACTTTGGGGCAGTTCCAGCAACTTGGAAAACAACAAATGTGATGCTACTGTTTAAAAAAGGAGGTAGACGTAAGTCGGGTAACTATAGGCCCGTTAGCTTAATTTCTGTTGTGGGGAAAATGCTATACTGTATAATCAAGGAAGAAATAGTGAGACATCTGAACAGAAATTGTCCCATTGGGCAGATGCAGCATGGGTTCATAAAAGGCAGGTCATGTTTAACTAATTTACTGAAATTCTTTGAGGACAGTACAAGCGCGGTAGACAATGGGGAACCAGTGGATATGGTGTATCTGGATTTCCAGAAGGCATTCAACAAAGTGCTGCACGAAAGGCTGCTGCATAAGATAAAGGTGTGTGGCGTTACAGGGAATGTATTGGCACGGATAGAAGATTAGTTAACTACCTGATAGCAAAGAGTGGGGATAAACAGGCGATCAGTGTCTAGAGATGTATCTCAGGGATCAATGTTTGGGACTACAATTGTTTAGAATTGACATAGATGATTTAGAGCTGGGGACCAAGAGTAGCGTATCAAATCTTGCAGATAACACTAAGATGAAAGGTAGAGCAAAGTGTGCAGAGGACACTGAAAGACTGCAGAGGGATATAGATAGGTTAAGAGAGTGGGCAAGGGTCTGGCAGATAGAGTAAGATGTTGGTAGGAATGACAGCAAAATGGACTATTATTTAAATAGTGAAAAATTGCTGCTATGCAGAGGGACCTGGGTGTCCTAGTGCATGATCAAAAAAAGGTTAGTTTGCAGGTGCAGCAGGTAATTAAGAAGACAAATTAAGAAGGGACATTGTCCTTCATCGCTAGAGGGATGGAGTTTAAGAACAGGGAGGTTATACTGCAGCTGTTTAGGCTGCTGGTGAGGCCACACCTGGAGTATTGTGTACAGTTTTGGTCTCCTTACTTGAGAAGGATGTGCTGGCACTGGAGGAGTGCAGAGGAGATTCACTAGGTTAATTCCGGAGTTGAGAGGGCTGGCTTATGAGGAGAGATTGAGTAGACTAGTACTATACTCATTAGAATTTAGAAGTATGAGGGGGGAATCACGTGGAAACATATAAAATTATGAAGGGAATAGGTAAGAGAAGCAGGGAGGTTGTTTCCACTGGCAGGTGAAACTAGAACTAGGGGGCATAGCCTCAAAATAAGGGGGAGCAGATTAAGGACAGAGTTGAGGAGGAACTTCTACACCTAAAGTATTGTGAATCTGTGGATTTCCATCCCCAGTGAAGCAGTTGAGGCTACCTCGTTGAATTTTTTAAGGCAAAGATACTTGGATTTTTGAACAGTAAAGGAATTAAGAGTTATGGTGAGTGGGTGGTTAAGTGGAGCTGAGTCTACGAAAAGGCCAGCCATGATCCTGTTGAATGCTGAAGGCTCGACAAGCCAGATGGCCTACTCCTGCTTCTATTTCTTATGTTCTTATGTATGTCAGTGTCAGCATCAGTGACGGTCAATATGTTAATATCTCTGTGTCTCTGTGTGTATATTACTGTGTGTCAGTGACATGCCTATACCTCTGTGTGCGAGTGTGTGTCTGTGTGAGTGGGTGAGGGATTGTCAATGTGTGTATGTCTGTGTGAGGGTCTGTCTGTGTGTGCGCATGTCAGTGTGTGAGGGTCTCTCAGCGTGAGTGTCGGTGTATGTTGGTCTATGAGGGTCAGTGTCTGAGTGTCAGTGTGTGTACATTTGTCAGTGTGTGAGGGTCTGTCAGTATCAAAATATATCTATGTGTCAGTGTATGGGAGAGAGAGTCTGTCAGTATATGTCAGTGTCAGTGTATGTCTGTGTGTCTCTGTGTGTGTGTATGTGTCAGTGTGTGAAGTTCTGTCAGTGTATGTCTGTGTGTCTCTCTGTGTGTGTATGTGTCAGTGTGTGAAGGTCTGTCAGTGTATGTCTGTGTGTCTCTCTGTGTGTATGTGTCAGTGTGTGAAGTTCTGTCAGTGTATGTCTGTGTGTCTCTCTGTGTGTGTATGTGTCAGTGTGTGAAGGTCTGTCAGTGTATGTCTGTGTGTCAGTATGTTTGGGTTTGTCAGTGTCAGTGCGTACCTGTGTGTCACTGCATGTGTGATTGGGTCTATTACTGAATGTCTGAGTGTCGGTGTCTGTGTGTCAATGTGTGTTTGTCAATGTTTGTTGTTGTGTGTCAGTGTATGAGTCTGTCAGTGACAGTTTGAGTCTATGTGTCAATGTCAGGGTGTGTGTCCGAGTGTCAGTGTGCCGGTGTCTGTGTGTCAGTTTGTGAGGGTCTGTAAGTGTCTGTCAATGTCTGTTCTTGTGTACCTGTGTGTCAATATGTATGAGTCTGTCAGTGTCTGTGTGTTTGTATGTCTGTGTGTGTGTCTGTAAGCGTGTGCATGTGCCAGTCTGGGTGCCCTATAGCTGTGTGTCAGTGTGTATCTCTATCAGTGTGAGTATGCATCTGTATGTGTGTGTCTGTATCTCTGTGTGCCAATGTTTTGTCTGTACCCATGTGTGTGAGTGCATATCTGTGTTAGTTGGTGAGAGACTGTCAGTGGGTGAGGGACCGTCAGTGTCTGTGTGTGTGTCAGTGTGTGTGTCCATCAGTATCAGTGTATATTTGTGTGTGTGTGGGAGGCATTTTGTCAGTGTGTGAAGATCTGTCAGTGTGAGTGTATGTTTGTGTGTATCAGTGTGTGTTCTTGTCAGTGTGTGAGGGTCAGTGTATGTCAGCATGTGTCTGTCAGTGTGTGAGTGTCTGTCAGTGTCAGTGTGTGAGGGTCTTTCAGTGTGCATGAGTGTCAGCGTGTGTGAGGGTCTGTCAGTGTGTGTGGCAGTGTGGGGGTTAGTGTGTGTCAGTGCCAGTGAGCCTGTGTGTCAGTGTGTGTGAGGGTC
>NW_025971593.1:0-340 GCF_021869965.1 Rhincodon typus
ACTAACGTGCTTATTTCAGCGAGATAAGCATATCAGAAGACTAAAATCTCACCTTCACCGAAGGACATTACTTTTGATGCTGGTTGGACGAAAATGCTTATTTCATTGAGATGAACACTGAAGAAGTCAAAAATCTCAATTTCATCAAATGACCTGATTTTTGATGTTGGTTAGACTAAAATGTTTAGTTCCGTGAGTTAAGCACTTGAGAAGACTAAAATCTGATCTTCATCAAATGACTCATTTTTTAATGTTGTTTTGACTGACATGCTTATTTGAGTGAGATAACCAAGTCAGAAGTCAAAAATCTCAAATTCACCAAATGACTCAACTTTTGATG
>NW_025971593.1:350-5375 GCF_021869965.1 Rhincodon typus
TTCACCAAATGACTCAACTTTTGATGTTGTTTTGACTAACACGCTTAGTTGAGTGAGATAAGCTCTTCAGAAGGCAAAAATCTCAACTTCACCAAATCACATAAGTTTTGATGCTGGTTGGATTAAAATTCTTATTTCAGCGAGTAAGGCACTTCAGGAGTCCAAAATCTGAACTTCACAAAGTGACTGCTGTTTCGATGTTTGTTTGACTAACATGCTTATTTGAGTGAGATAAGCACATCAGAATTCAAAAATCTCAACTTCATCAAATGACTTAACTATTGATGCTGTTTTGAATGACACGCTTCTTTCACTCAGATAATCACATCGGAAGACCAACATCTCAACTTGACCAAAGGAGATTTTTTTTTGATGTTGATTTGAATGACATGTTCATTTCTTTGAGATAAGCACGTCAGAAGATCAAAATCTCAACTTCACCAAATGACTCAACTTTTGATGTTGTTTTGAATAACATGGTTAATTTAGCGAGATAAGCACATCAGAATACTAAAATCTCAATTTCACCAAAGGACCTAACTGTTGATGCTGATTTGACTAAAAGTCTTATTTCAGTGTGATAAGCACTTCAGAAATCCAAAATCTGAACTTCCCAAAATGACTCAAGTTTCGATGTTTGTTTGACGAACATGTTTATTTGAGTGAGATAAGCACTTCAGAATTCAAAAATCTCAACTTCATCACACGATTTAATTATTGATGCTGTTTTGACTAACACGCTTATCTCAGATAATCACATCGGAAGACCAATATTCAACTTCATAAATTGAATTGGTTTATGATGTTGCTTTGAATGACGTGTTGATTCCTTTGAGAGAAGCACATCAGAAGATGAAAATCTCAACCTCACCAAATGACTCAAATTTTGATGTTGTTTTGACTAACATGCATATTTGAGTGAGATAAGCACTTCGGAAGGCAAAAATCTCAAATTCACCAAATGACTTAATTTTTGATGCTGGTTGGATTAAAATGATTATTTCACCGAGATAAGCATATCAGAAAACTAAAATCTCACCTTCACCAAAGGACATAACTTTTGATGCTGGTTGGACTGAAATGCTTATTTCAGTGAGATGAACACTGAAGAAGTCAAAAATCTCAACTTCATCAAATGACCTGATTTTTGATGCTGGTGAGACTAAAATGTTTAATTCAGTGAGTTAAGCACTTGAGAAGACTAAAAACTGATCTTCACCAAATGACTCAATTTTTAATGTTGTTTTGACTGACATGCTTATTTGAGTGAGATAACCAATTCAGAAGTCAAAAATCTCAAATTCACCAAATGACTCAACTTTTGATGTCGTTTTGACTAACACGCTTATTTGAGTGAGATAAGCACTTCAGAAGGCAAAAACCTCAACTTAACCAAATCACATAAGTTTTGATGCTGGTTGGATTAAAATTCTTATTTCAACGAGATAAGCACTTCAGAAGATAAAAATCTGAACTTCACCAAATGACTCAATTTTTGATTATAGTTTGACGAACATGCTTATTTGAGTGAGATAAGCATAACAGAAGACCAAAATCTCAACTTTAAATAGACACTCAACTTTTGACGCTGTTTTGACTAACATGTTTATTTCAGTTGGACAAGCACTTCAATAAGACCAAAATCTGAACTTCACGAAATGAATCAAATTTTCATGTTGGAATGACTAACAGGCTTCCTCCAGTGAAATAAGCAGTTCAGAAGAGAAGAATCTCGACTTCACCAAATGACTCAAGTTTTGATGTTGGTTTGACTAACATACTTATTTGAGTGAGATAAGCACTTCAGAAATCGAAAATTTCACATTCTCCAAATGACTCAACTGTTGATGTTGTTTTGCCGAACGTGCTTATTTCAGCGAGATAAGCATATCAGAAGACCAATATCTCAAATTCACGAAGACACTCAACTTTTTGTGCTGTTTTGACAACATGCTTATTTCAGTGAGATAAACACTTCAGAAGACCAAAATCTGAATTTCACTAAATAACTCAAATTTTGATGTTGGAATGATGAGCAGGCTTCATCCAGTGAAATAAGCACTTCAGAAGTGAAGAATCTCGACTTCACCAAATGACTCAACTTTTGATGTTGTTTTGAGTAATATGCATATTTGAGTGAGATAAGCACTTCAGAAGGCCAAAATAAGAACTTTATCAAATGACTCAACTTTTGATGTTGTTTGATTGATGTTGGATTGATTAGCAGGCTTCGTCCACTGAAATAAGCACTTCAGAAGTTTTGATGTTGTTTTGATTAACATGCTTATTTCACTCAGATAAGCATTTCAGAAGGCCAAAATCTGAACTTCACGAAATGACTTAATATTTAATGCTGTTTTGACTAACATGCTTATTTCAGTGATATCACCACTTCAGAAGTCAAAAATCTCAACGTCACCAAATTACCTAACTTTGGACTCCTTTTGGACTAAAATGCTTATTTCTGTGAGATAAGCACTCCAGAAATCAAAAATCTCAACTTCACCATCTGACTTGATTTTTGATGCTGCTTTGACTAACAGGCTTATTTCACTCAGATAAGCACTTCAGAAGACTAATATCTCACTTCACTTAATGAGTTAGTTTTTGATGTTGGTTTGAATGACATGTTTTTTCATGAGGCAAGCACTTCAGAAGATCAAAATCTCAACTTCACCAAATCACTCAACTCTTGATGTTGTTTTGACTAAAATGCTGATTTCAGCGAGTTAAGCACATCAGAAGGCTAAAACCTCAACTTCACCAAATAACACAACTTTTGATGCTGGTTGCTTTAAAATGCTTATTGTAGCGCGGTAAACTCTTCAGAACACCAAAACCTGAAATTCATCAAATGACTGTAGTTTTGATGATGGTTTGACTAACATGCTTATTTGATTGAGAGAAGAATTTCAGAAGTCAAAAATCTGAGCTTCACCAAAAAACTCAACTTTTGGTGTTGTTTTGAATAACGTGCTGAATTTAGTGAGATAAGCATATCAGAAGACCAAAATCTCATCTTGACCAGATGACCTAACTTTTGATGCTGGTTAAATTAAAATGCTTATTTCACGAGTTAAGCACCTCAGAAGCCAAAAATCTGAACTTCACCAAATGAAATAATTCTTTCTGTTCGTTTGACTAAAATGCTTATTTCAGCGAGTTTAGCACTTCAGAAGATCAAAATCTCAACTTCACCAAATGACTCAACATTTGATTTTGTTTTGACTAACATGCTTATTTCAGTGAGACAACAACGTCAGAAGACCAAAATCTGAACTTCTCCAAATGACTCAAGTTTTGATGTTGGTTCGACTAAAATATTTATTTGAGTCAGATAAGCAATTCAGAAATCAAAAATCTCAACTTCACCATTTGACTTAATTGTTGATGCTGCTTTGACTAACATGCTTATTTCACTCAGATAAGCTCTTCAGAAGACCAGTGTCACACTTCACAAAATGAGTTAGTTTTTTTTTTTATGTTGTTTTGAATGACATGCTTATTTCATGAGGCAAGCACTTCAGACGATCAAAATTTCAACTTCACCAAATCACTCAACTTTTGATGTTGTTTTGACTAAAATGCTTATTTCAGTGAGTTAAGCACTTCAGAAGGCTAAAACCTCAACTTCACCAAATAAAACAAGTTTTGATGCTGGTTAGTTTAAAATGCTTATTGTAGCGAGTTAAACTCTTCAGAACACCAAAACCTGAAATTCACCAAATGCCTGTAGTTTCGATGATGGATTTACTAACATGCTTATTTGATTGAGAGAAGCATTTCAGAAGTCAAAAATCTCAACTTCACCAAATGACTCAACTTTTGATGTCGTTTTAAATAACATGCTTAATTCAGCGAGTTAAGAACATCAGAAGACCAAAATCTCAATTTCATGGAGACACTCAATTTTTGATGCTGGTTTGACCAAAATGCCTATTTCAGCGCGAGATAAGCATATCAGAAGTCAAAAATCCCAACTTCGCCAAATGATTTATATGTTGATGCTATTTCGACTGAGATGCTTATTTCACTCACATCAGCACTTCAGAAGACCAAATTCTGAACTTCACCAAATGACTCAAGTTTTGATGTTGGTTAGACTGACATGCTTATTTGAGTGAGATAAGCACTTCAGAATGCAAAAATCTCAACTTCATCAAACGACTTAATTATTGATGCTGTTTTGACTAACACGCTTATTTCACTCAGATAATCACATCGCAAGACCAATAATTCAACTTCACCAACTGAATTGGTTTTTGATGTTGGTTTGAATGACATGTTGATTTCATGAGGCAAGCACTTCAGAAGGCTAAAACTTCAACTTAACCAAATAACACAACTTTTGATGCTGGTTAATTTGACATGCTGATTGTGGCGAGTTAAACTCTTCAGAACACTAAAACCTGAAAGTCACCAAATGACTGTAGTTTTGATGATGGTTTGACGAACATGCTTGTTTGATTGAGAGAAGCATTTCAGAAGTCAAAATTCTCAACTTCACCAAATGACTCAACTTTTCATGTTGTTTTGAATAACATGCTTAATTCAGCGAGATAAGATTATCAGAATACTAAAACCTCAACTTCACCAAAGGACCTAACTTATGATGCTGATTTGACTGAAATTCTTATTTCAGTGAGATAAGCACTTCAGAAGTCAATAATATCAACTTCACCAAATGATTTAGATGTTGATGTTATTTTGACGAACATGCTTATTTCACTCAGCCAGGCACTTCAGAAAACAAAATTCTGAACTTTACCTAATGACTCAAGTTTTGATGTTGGTTTGAGCAACATGCCATATTTGAGTGAGATAAGCACTTCAGAAGACCAAAATCTGAACTTCACCAAATGACTCAAGTTTTCATGTTGGTTTGATCAACATGCCATATTTGAGTGAGATAAGCACTTCAGAAGACCAAAATCTCAACTTCACCAAATGACTCAACTTTTGATGCTGGTTGGAATAAAATGCTTATTTCAGCGAGTTAAGGTCTTCATTACTCCAAAATCTGAA